>NW_026658252.1:1029-2438 GCF_009828535.3 Hylobates moloch | reverse complement strand
CTGCCCAGTTCCCTTATTAGGCCGAGACACTTTAACTAAATTATCTGCTTGCCTGACTACTCCTGGATTACAGCTACATCTCACTGCTGCCCTTCTTCCCAATCCAAAGCCTCCTTTGCGTCCTCCTCTTGTATTCTCCCACCTTAACCCACAAGATACCTCTACTCCCTCCTTGGTGACCGATCATGCACCCCTTACCATCCCATTAAAAAGTAATCACCCTTAGCCCACTCAATGCCAATATCCCATCCCACAGCACGCTTTGAAAGGATTAAAGCCTGTTATCACTCGCCTGCTACAGCATGGCCTTTTAAAGCCTATAAACTCTCCTTACCATTCCCCCATTTTACCTGTCCTAAAACCAGACAAGGCTTACAGGTTAGTTCAGGATCTGCGCCTTATCAACCAAATTGTTTTGCCTATCCACCCTGTGGTGCCAAACCCATATACTCTCCTATCCTCATTACCTCCCTCTACAATCCATTATTCTGTTCTGGATCTCAAACATGCTTTCTTTACTATTCCTTCGCACCATTCATCCCAGCCTCTCTTTGCTTTCACTTAGGCTGACCCTGACACCCATTAGGCTCAGCAAATTACATGGGCTGTTCTGCCACAAGGCTTCACAGACAGCTCCCATTACTTCAGTCAAGCCCAAATTTCATCCTCATCTGTTATCTATCTCGGCATAATTCTGATAAAAACACACGTGCTCTTCCTGCTGATCGTGTCCGATTAATCTCCCAAACTTCAATCCCTTACAAAACAACAACCCTTTCCTTCCTAGGCATGGTTAGTGCGGTCAGAATTCTTACACAAGAGACAGGACCACACCCTGTAGCCCTTCTGTCCAAACAACTTGACCTTACTGTTTTAGTCTAGCATCATGTCTCCGTGCAGTGGCTGCTGCCACCCTAATGCTTTTAGAGGCCCGAAAAGTCACAAACTATGCTCAACTCACTCTCTACATTTCTCATAACTTCCAAAATCTATTTTCTTCCTCACACCTGACGCATATACTGTCTGCTCCCTGGCTCCTTCAGCTGTACTCACTCTTCGTTAAGTCTCCACAATTACCATTGTTCCTGGCCCGGACTTCAATCCGACCTCCCACATTATTCCTGATACCACACCTGACCCCCATGACTGTATCTCTCTGATCCACCTGACGTTCACCCCATTTCCCCATATTTCCTTCTTTCCTGTTCCTCACCCTGATCACACTTGATTTATTGATGGCAGTTCCACCAGGCCTAATCGCCACACACCAGCAAAGGCAGGCTATGCTATAGTACAAGCCACTAGCCCGCCTCTTAGAACCGCTCATTTCCTTTCCATCGTGGAAATCTAGCCTCAAGGAACTAACTTCTCAGTGTTCCATCTGCTATTCTACTACTCCTCAGGGATTA
>NW_026658252.1:0-929 GCF_009828535.3 Hylobates moloch | reverse complement strand
GCTCGAGGATTTGCCCCCGCCCGGGACTGGCAAATGAGCTTTACTCAACATGCCCCGAGTCAGATAACTAAAATACCTCTTAGTCTAGGTAGACACTTTCACGGGATAGGTACAGGCCTTTCCTACAGGGTCTGAGATGGCCACCGCAGTCATTTCTTCCCTTCTGTCAGACATAATTCCTCAGTTTAGCCTTCCCACCTCTATACAGTCTGATAACAGAGCAGCCTTTATTAGTCAAATCAGCCAAGCGGTTTTTCAGGCTCTTAGTATTCAGTGAAACCTTTATATCCCTTACGGTCCTCTGTCTTCAGGCAAAGTAGAACAGACTAAAAGTCTTTTAAAAACACACCTCACCAAGCTCAGCCACCAACTTAAAAAGGACTGGACAATACTTTTACCACTTTCCCTTCTCAGAAGTCAGACCTGTCCTCAGAATGCTACAAGGCACAGCGCATTTGAGCTCCTGTATAGACGCTCCTTTTTATTAGGCCCCAGTCTCATTCCAGACACCAGACCAACTTAGACTGTGCCCCCAAAAAACTTGTCATCCCTACTATCTTCTGCCTAGTCATACTCCTATTCACCATTAACTACTCATACATGCCCTGCTCTTGTTTACACTGCCCATTTACACTGTTTCTCCAAGCCATCACAGCTGATATCTCCTAGTGCTATACCCAAACTGCCACTCTTAACTCTTGAAGTAAATAAATAATCTTTGCTGGCAGGACTATGCTGAACCTCCTTAGGCACTCTCTAATCAGATGTCCTAGGTCCTCCCAATTCTTAGACTTTTTATACCTGTTTTTCTCCTTCTCTTATTCCGTTTAGTTTTTCAATTCATACAAAACCGTGTCCAGGCCATCACCAATAATTCTACACGACAAATGTTTCTTCTAACAACCCCACAATATCACCCCTTACCACAA
>NW_026658251.1:0-4227 GCF_009828535.3 Hylobates moloch | reverse complement strand
CTTTTGATAGAGCAGTTGTGAAACACTCTTTCTGTAGAAACTGCAAGGGGACATTCGCAGCGCTAAGGCTCCTATAGCGGAAAAAGAATATCTTCAAATAAAAACTACACAGAAGCATTCTGTGAAACTTCTTTCTGTTCTGTGCATTCAACTAGCAGAGTTGAAGCATACTTTTGATAGAGCAGTTCTGAAACACTCTTTCTGTAGAAACTGCAAGTAGACAATCTGAGCGCTAAGGGTATTATAGTGGAAAAAGGAATATCTTCAAACAAAAACTACACAGAAGCATTCTGTGCAACTTCTTTCTATTCTGTGCATTCAACTAACAGAGTTGAAGCTTAGTTTTGATTGAGCAGTTCTGAAACACTCTTTTTGTAGAAACTGGAAGGGGATATTTTGAACACTAGGGGTCCTTTAGTGGAAAAAGGAATATCTTCAAATAAAAACTGCACAGAAGCATTCTGTGAAACTTCTTACTGTTCTGTGCCTTCAACTAACAGAGTTGAAGCTTAGTTTTGATTGAGCTGTTCTGAAACACTGTTTCTGTAGAAACTGCAAGGGGACATTCAGAGAACTAAGGGGCCTATAGTGGAAAAAGGAATATCTTCAAATAGAAACTACACAGAAGCATTCTGTGA
Source organism: Hylobates moloch (assembly GCF_009828535.3). Taxonomy (NCBI): domain Eukaryota; kingdom Metazoa; phylum Chordata; class Mammalia; order Primates; family Hylobatidae; genus Hylobates; species Hylobates moloch. Next base: position 3,589 of record NW_026658251.1, on the reverse strand, counting down.
AACTTCTTTCTGTTCTGTGCATTCAACTAAAAGAGTTGAAGCGTATTTTTGATAGAGCAGTTCTGAAACTCTGTTTGTGTAGAAACTGCATGGGGAGATTCTGAGCAGTAAGGTGCCTATAGTGGAAAAAGGAATATCTTCAAATAAAAACTACACAGAAGCATTCTGTGAAACCTCTTGCTGTTCTGTGCATTTAACTAACAGAGTTGAAGCTTACCTTTGATAGAGCTGTTGTGAAAAACTCTTTCTATAGAAACTGAAAGGGGACATTCGGAGCGCTAAGGGGCCTATAGCGGAAAAAGGAATATCTTCAAATAAAAACTACACAGAAGCATTCTGTGAAACTTCTTTCTGTTCCATCCATTCAACTAGCAGAGTTGAAGCTTTCTTTTGATAGAGCAGTTCTGAAACACTCTTTGTGTAGAAACTGCAAGTGTACAATCTGAGCGCTAAGGGTATTATAGCGGAAAAAAGAATATCTTCAAACAAAAACTACACAGAAGCATTCTGTGCAACTTCTTTCTATTCTGTGCATTCAACTAACAGAGTTGAAGCTTAGTTTTGATCGAGCAGTTCTGAAATACTCTTTTTGTAGAAACTGGAAAGGGATATTTTGAGCACTAGGGGTCCTTTAGAGGAAAAAGGAATATCTTCAAATAAACACTACACAGAAGCATTCTGTGAAACTTCTTACTGTTCTGTGCATTCAACTAAGAGAGTTGAAGCGTATTTTCGATAGAGCAGTTCTGAAACACTGTTTCTGTAGAAACTGCATGGGGACATTCGGAGCACTAAGGTGCCTACAGTGGAAAAAGGAATATCTTCAAATAAAAACTACACAGAAGCATTCTGTGAAACAACTTTCTGTTCTGTGCATTTAACTAACGGAGTTGAAGCTTACCTTTGATAGAGCAGTTGTGAAACCCTCTTTCTATAGAAACTGCAAGGGGACATTCGGAGCGCTAAGGGGCTTATTGTGGAAAAAGGAATATCTTCAAATAAAAACTACACAGAAGCATTTTGTGAAACTTCGTTCTTCTCTGTGCATTCAACTAACGGAGTTGAAGCTTACTTTTGATTGAGCAGTTCTGAAACACTGTTTCTGTAGAAACCGCATGGGGATATTCGGAGCACAATGGGGCGTATAGTGGAAAAAGGAATATCTTCAAATAAAAACTACACAGAAGCATTCTGTGAAAGACCTTTTTGTTCTGTGCATTCAACTAACAGAGTTGAAGCTTACTTTTGATAGAGCAGTTCTGAAACACTCTTTCTGTCGAAACTGCAATGGGACAATCGGAGCGCTAAGGGGCCTATAGAGGAAAAAGGAATATCTTCAAATAAAAACTACACAGAAGCAATCTGTGAAACAGCTTTCTGTTCTGTGCATTCAACTAACAGAGTTGAAACTTACTTTTTATAGAGCAGTTCTGAAACACTCTTTCTGTAGAAACTGCAATGGGACATTCCGAGCGCTAAGGGGTCTATAGAGGAAAAAGGAATATCTTCAAATAAAAACTACACAGAAGCATTCTGTGAAACTACTTTCTGTTCTGTGCATTCAACTAGCAGAGTTGAAGCTTACTTTTGATAGAGCAGTTCTGAAACACTCTTTCTGTAGAAACTGCAAGTGGACAATCTGAACTCTAAGGGTATTATAGTGGAAAAAGGAATATCTTCAAACAAAAACTACACAGAAGCATTCTGTGCAACTTCTTTCTGTTCTGTGCATTCAACTAACAGAGTTGAAGCTTACTTTTGATAGAGCAGTTCTGAAACACTCTTTATGTAGAAACTGGAAGAGGACATTTTGAGCACTAGGGGGCCTTTAGTGGAAAAAGGAATATCTTCAAATAAAAACTACACAGAAGCATTCTGTGAAACTTCTTACTGTTCTGTGCATTGAACTAACAGAGTTGAAGCTTACTTTTGATTGAGCTGTTCTGAAACGCTGTTTGTGTAGAAACTGCAATGGGACACTCGGAGCGCTAAGGGGCCTATAGCGGAAAAAGGAATATCTTCCAATATAAATTACACAGAAGCATTCTGTGAAACTTGTTCTTTTCTGTGCATTAAACTAGCAGAGTTGAAAATTAGTTTTGATTGAGCAGTTCTGAAACAGAGTTTCTGTAGAAACTGCAGGGGATATTCGGAGCACAAAAGGCCTATAGTGGAAAAAGGAATATCTTCAAACGAAAACTACACAGAAGCATTCTGTGCAACTTCTTTCTGTTCTGTGCATTCAACTAAGAGAGTTGAAGCTTACTTTTCATAGAGCAGTTCTGAAACACTCTTTCTGTAGAAACTGCAAGTGGACATTCTGAGCGCTGGGGGTATTATAGTGGAAAAAGGAATATCATCAAACAAAAACTACACAGAAGCATTCTGTGCAACTTCTTTCTGTTCTGTGCATTCAACTAATAGAGTTGAAGATTAGTTTTGATTGAGCAGTTCTGAAACACTCTTTCTGTGGAAACTGGAAGAGGATATTTTGAGCCCTCGGGGGCCTTTAGTGCAAAAAGGAATATCTTGATATAAAAACTACACAGAAGCATTCTGTGAAACTTCTTACTGTTCTGTGCATTCAACTAACAGAGTTGAAGCTTAGTTTTGATTCAGCAGTTCTGAAACTCTCTTTCTGTAGTAACTGCAAGGGGACATTCGGAGCGCTAAGGGCCTATAGCGGAAAAAGGAATATATTCAAATAAAAACTACACAGAAGCATTCTGTGAAACTTCTTTCTGTTGTGTGCATTCAACTAGCAGAGTTGAAGCTTACTTTTGATTGAGCAGTTCTGAAACACAGTTTCTGTAGAAACTGCGGGGACATTCCGAGCACAGAAGGGCCTATAGGGGAAAAAGGAATATCTTCAAACGAAAGCTACACAGAAGCATTCTGTGCAAATTCTTTCTGTTCTGTGCATTCAACTAAGAGAGTTGAAGCTTACCTTCGATAGAGCAGTTCTGAAGCACTCTTTCTGTAGAAACTGCAAGTAGACATTCAGAGAGCTAATGGGCTTTTAGTGGAAAAAGGAATATCTTCAAATAAAAACTACACAGAAGCATTTTGTCAAACTTCTTTCTGTTCTGTGCATTCAACTAACAGAGTTGAAGATTACTTTTGATTGAGCAGTTCTGAAACACTGTTTGTGTAGAAACCGCATGGGGACATTCGGAGCACTACAGTTCCTATAGTGGAAAAAGGAATATCTTCAATTAAAAACTACACAGAAGCATTCTGTGAAACATCTTTCTATTCTGTGCATTCAACTAACAGAGTTGAAGCTTACTTTTGCTAGAGCAGTTGTGAAACACTCTTTCTATACAAACTGCAAGGGGACATTCTGAGCGCTAAGGGGCTTATAGCGGAAAAAGGAATATCTTCAAATAAAAACTACACAGAAGCTTTCTGTGAAACTTTTTTCTGTTCTGTGCATTCAACTAGCAGAGTTGAAGCTTACTTTTGATAGAGCAGTTCTGAAACACTCTTTCTGTAGAAACTGCAAGTGGACATTCTGAGCGCTAAGAGTATTATAGTGGAAAAAGGAATATCTTCAAACAAAAACTACACAGAAGCATTCTGTGCAACT
>NW_026658250.1:0-4228 GCF_009828535.3 Hylobates moloch | reverse complement strand
GGCAGAGGTACTCCTCACTTCCCAGACGATGGAGGGCCGGGCTGATGTGCTTCTAACTTCCCAGACAATGGGTGGCCGGGCAGAGGCGCTCCTCACTTCCCAGACGATGGGTGGCCGGGCAGTGGCGCTCCTCACTTCCCAGACGATGGGTGGCCGGGAGAGGCGCTCCTCACTTCCCAGACGATGGGTGGCCGGGCAGAGGCGCTCCTGACTTCCCAGACGATGGGTGGCCAGGCAGAGGCACTCCTCACTTCCCAGGCGATGGGTGGCTGGGCAGAGGCACTTCTCACTTCCCAGACGGGGCGGCCTGGCAGAGGCGCTCCTCACTTCTTCCCGTACGGGGCGGCCGACAGAGTTGCTTCTCAGTTCCCAGGCAGTGAGTGGCCGGGCAGACGCGCTCCTCACTTCCCAGACGATGGGTGGCCGGGCAGAGGCGTTCCTCACTTCCCATACGGGGCAACCGGGCAGAGGCGCTCCTCACTTCCCAGACGGGGCTGCCGGGCAGAGGCGCTCCTCACTTACCAGACGGGGCGGCCGGGCAGAGGCGCTCCTCACTTCCCACAGGATGCGAGGCCGGGCAGAGGCGCTCCTCACTTCTTCCCGGACGGGGCGGCCGGGCAGAGGCGCTCCTCACTTCTTCCCGGATGGAGCGGCCGGGCAGAGGCGCTCCTCACTTCCCAGACAATGGCTGGCTGGGCCGAGGCGCTACTCATTTCCCAGACGATGGGTGGCCAGGCAGAGGCGCTCCTCACTTCCCAGACGATGGGTGGCCGGGCAGAGGCGCACCTCACTTCCCAGACGATGGGTGGCTGGGCAGAGGCGCTCCTCACTTCTCAGACAGGGTGGCCGGACAGAGGCGCCCCTCACTTCCCAGATGAGGTGGCCGGGCAGAGGCGCTACTCTCTTCTTTCCAGACGGGGCGGCCGGGCAGAGTTGCTCCTCACTTCCCGGACGGGGAGGCCCGGCACAGGCGCTTCTGACTTCCCAGACGGGGCGGCTGGGCAGAGGCACTCCTCACTTCCCCGACGATGGGTGGCCTGGCAGAGGCTCTCCTCACTTCCCAGACGATGTGTGGTGGGGCAGAGGCGCTCCTCACTTCCCAGACGATGGGTGGCCGGGCAGACTTGCTCATCACTTCCCAGATGATGGGTGGCCGGGCAGAGGCGCTCCTCACTTCCCAGACGCGGCGGCCGGGCAGAGGGTCTCCTCACTTCTTCCCGGACGTGGCGGCCGTTCAGAGGCGCTCCTCACTTCTTCCCGTACGGGGCGGCTGGGCAGAGGTACTCCTAACTTCCCAGACGATGGGTGGCCGGGCTGAGGTGCTTCTCACTTCCCAGACAATGGGTGGCCGGGCTGAGGTGCTTCTCACTTCCCAGACAATGGGTGGACGGGCAGAGGCGCTCCTCACTTCCCAGACGATGGGTGGCCGGGCAGAGGCGCTCCTCACTTCCCAGACGATGGGTGGCCGGGCAGAGGCGCTTCTCACTTCCCAGACGGGGCGGCCTGGCAGAGGTGCTCCTCACTTCTTCCCGGACGTGGCGGGCATTCAGAGGCGCTCCTCACTTCTTCCCGGATGGGGCGGCCGGCAGAGACGCTTCTCACTTCCCCGACGGGGTGGACTTGCAGAGGTGCTCCTCACTTCTTCCCGGATGGGGCGGCCGGGCAGAGGCGCTACTCACTTCTTCGCAGACGGGGTGACGGGGCAGAGGCGCTCCTCCCTTCTTCCCGGACGGGGCGGCCGGGCAGAGGGGCTCCTCACTTCTTCCCGGACGTGGCGGCCGATCAGAGGCGCTCCTCACTTCATCCCGGATGGGGCGGCCGGGCAGAGGAGCTCCTCACTTCTTCCCGGACGGGACGGCCGTGCAGAGGCGCTCCTCACTTCATCCTGGACAGAACGGTCGGGCAGAGGCGCTCCTCACTTCTTCCCGGACGGGGCGGCCGGGCAGAGGCGCTCCTGACTTCCTCCCGGATGGGGTGGCCGGGCAGAGGTGCTCCTCACTTCTTCCCGAATGGGGCAGATGGGCGGAGGCGCACCTCATTTCCCAGACAATGGGGGGCCGTTCAGAGGCGCTCCTCACTTCCCAGATGGGGCGTCTGGGCTGAGGCGCTCTTCACTTCCCAGACGATGGGTGGCTGGGTCGGGGCGCTACTCACTTCCCAGACGATGAGTGGCCAGGCAGAGGCGCTTCTCACTTCCCAGACGATGGGTGGCCGGTCAGAGGCGCTCCTCACTTCCCAGACGGGGTGGCCAGACAGAGGCACTCTTCAATTCCCAGGTGAACTGGCCGGGCAGAGGCACTCCTCACTTCTTCCCGGACTGGGCGGCCGGGCAGAGGCGCTCCTCACTTCTTCCCGGACTGGGCGGCCGGGCAGAGGCGCTCCTCACTCCTTCCCGGACGGGGAGGCCGGGCAGAGTCTCTCCTCCCTTCTTTCCGGACGGGGTGGCCAGGCAGAGTCACTCCTCCCTTCTTCCCGGATGGGGCGGCCGTACAGAGGCGCTCCTCACTTCTTCCCGGACGGGGCGGCCGGGCAGAGTCTCTCCTCCCTTCTTCCCGGACGGGGTGGCCAGGAAGAGTCACTCCTCCCTTCTTCCCGGACGGGGCGGCCGTACAGAGGCGCTCCTCACTTCTTCCCAGACCGGGCGGCCGGGCAGAGGCGCTCCTCACTTCTTCCCGGACGGGGCGGCCGGGCAGAGGCGCTCCCCACTTCTTCCCAGATGGGGCGGCCGGGCAGAGGCGCTCCTCACTTCCCAGACGATGGGTGGCCGGGCAGAGGCGCTCCTCACTTCCCAGACGATGGGTGGCCGGGCAGACTCGCTCATCACTTCCCAGATGATGGGTGGCCGGGCAGAGGCGCTCCTCACTTCCCAGACGCGGCGGCCGGGCAGAGGGTCTCCTCACTTCTTCCCGGACGTGGCGGCCGTTCAGAGGCGCTCCTCACTTCTTCCCATACGGGGCGGCTGGGCAGAGGTACTCCTAACTTCCCAGATGATGGGTGGCCGGGCTGAGGTGCTTCTCACCTCCCAGACAATGGGTGGCCGGGCTGAGGTGCTTCTCACTTCCCAGACAATGGGTGGCCGGGCAGAGGCACTCCTCACTTCCCAGACGATGGGTGGCCGGGCAGAGGCGCTCCTCACTTCCCAGACGATGGGTGGCCGGGCAGAGGCGCTTCTCACTTCCCAGAAGGGGCGGCCTGGCAGAGGCGCTCCTCACTTCTTCCCGGATGTGGCGGGCATTCAGAGGCGCTCCTCACTTCTTCCCGGATGGGGCGGCCGGCAGAGACGCTTCTCACTTCCCCGACGGGGTGGACTTGCAGAGGTGCTCCTCACTTCTTCCCGGATGGGTCGGCCGGGCAGAGGCACTCATCACTTCTTCCTGGATGGGGCGGCCGGGCAGAGGCGCTACTCACTTCTTCCCGGACGGGCGGACGGGCAGAAGTGCTCCTCACTTCCCAGATGATGGCTGGCTGGGCCGAGGCGCTACTCACTTCCCATACGATGGGTAGCCAGGCAGAGGCGCTCCTCATTTCCCAGATGGTTGCCTGGGGCGAGGCGCTACTCACTTCCCAGACTATGGGTGGCCAGTCAGAGGCGCTCCTCACTTCCCAGACGATGGGTGGCCGGGCAGAGGCACTCCTCACTTCCCAGACGGGGTGGCCGGACACAGGCGCTCCTCGCTTCCCAGATGAGGCGGCCGGGCAGAGGCGCTGCTCACTTCTTTCCAGACGGGGCAGCCGGGCATTGGCGCTCCTCACTTCCCGGACAGGGAGGCCGGGCAGAGGCACTTCTGACTTCCCAGACAGGGTGGCCGGGCAGAGGCGCTCCTCACTTCCCAGACGATGGGTGGCCGGGCAGAGGCGCTCCTCACTTCCCAGACGCGGCGGCCGGGCAGTGGGTCTCCTCACTTCTTCCCGGATGTGGCGGCCGTTCAGACGCACTCCTCACTTCTTCCCAGACGGGGCAGCCGGGCAGAGGCGCTCCTCAGTTCCCAGATGATGGGTGGCCGGGCAGAGGCACTTCTCACTTCCCAGATGAGGCGGCCTGGCAGAGGCGCTCCTCACTTCTTCACGTACGTGGCGGGCGCTCAGAGGCGCTCCTCACTTCTTCCCGGATGGGGCGGCCGGGCAGAGACGCTTCTCACTTCCCCGACGGGGTAGCCTTGAAGAGGCGCTTCTCACTTCCCCGACGGGGTGGACTTGCAGAGGTGCTCCTCACTTCTTCCCGGACGGG
>NW_026658249.1:0-4228 GCF_009828535.3 Hylobates moloch | reverse complement strand
CATTCCATTCCATTCCATTCCATTCCATTCCATTCCATTCCATTCCACACTATTCTATTCTATTCCTTTCTTTCAAAAACTTCTCAATCTGTTACCTTGGCTGCATAGCAGTGGCAAATGTCAGCTCACATTTTATTTCACCATTCCATTCCATTCCATTCCATTCATTTTGTTCCATTCCACTCCTCATTGTTCTTTTGTAATCCTTGCTTTCAACAATTCCTCAATCTCTCAGTCTTGCTGGATTGCTGTGGAACAATGTCTCCTCATATTTTACTTCTCCATTCCATTCCATTCCATAACATTCCATTCCTTTCCAGTCCATCTCACTGGACTCCATTCCGTTCCATTCCAATCCATTCTATCCCATCCCATCCCATCCCATCCCATCCCATCCCATCCCATCCCATCCCATCCCTTCCCATCCCATCCCATCCCTTCCCATCCCATCCCTTCCCATCCCATCCCATCCCATCCCATTCCATTCCATCCCATTCCATTCCAATCCATTGTTTTCCATTTCATTCCCTTCCATCCCATTCCATTCCATTCCATTCCATTTCACTCCACTACTTTCCATTTGGTTCCTTTCCACTCCGTTCCGTTCCATTCCATTCCATTTGGCAATATTCTTTTCTATTCCTTTCTTTCAACAAATTCTCCATCTGTCACCCTGGCTGGACTGCAGTGGCACAATGTCAGCCTACATTTTATGTCACCGTTCCATTCCATTCCATTCCATTCCATTCCATTCCATTCCATTCCATTCCATTCCATTCCATTCCATTCCATTCCATTCCATTCCATTCCATTCCATTCCATTCCTTTCCATTCCACTCCATTCCATTCCATTCCATTCCATTCCTTTCCATTCCATTCCGTTCCATTCCTTTCCGTTCCGTTCCATTCCATTCCATTCCATTCCATTCCATTCCATTCCATTCCATTCCATTCCATTCCATTCTGTTCCTTTCCATTCCGTTCCTGGGCAACTCCATTTCATTCCCTTCCATTCCATTTTATTCCATTCTATTCCATTCCATCCATTCCACTGCATTCCATTCCATTCCAATATATTCCATTCCTTTCCTTTCTGTTCCGTTGCATTCCGTTCTGTTCCATTCCATTCCATTCCATTCCATTCCATTCCATTCCATTCCATTCAATTCCATTCCATTCCATGCCACTCTATTCTATTCTATTTCTTTCTTGCAACAAGTTCTCAATCTGTCACCTGCTGGATTGCAGTGGCACAATATTAGCTCACATTTTATTTCACTTTTGCATTCCATTCCATTCTATTCCATTCCATTCCATTTCATTCCATTCTTTTCCACTCCGTTCCATTGCACTTCATTTCATTCTACGCCATTCCATTCCATTCCCTTCTATTCCATTCCACACTATTCTATTAAGTTACTTTCTGTTAACAAGATCTCATTCTGACACTCTCGCTGGATTGCAGTGGCACAATTTCAGCTCACATTTTATTTCACCATTCCATTCCATTCCATTCCATTCCATTCCATTCCATTCATTTCAGTCCATTCCATTCCAATCCATTCCATTTCATTCCATTCCATTCCATTCCGTTCCGTTCCGTTTCGTTTCGTTCCATTCCGTTCTGTTCCGTTCCATTTCATTCAATTTCATTCCATTCCTTTCATTCCATTCAATTCCATTCCATTCCATTCCATTTCATTCCATTCCATTCCATTGCATTTCATTTCATTCCATTCCATTCCCTTCCATTACACACTATTCTATTCTATTCCTTTCTTTCAACAAGTTCTCAATCTGTCATCCTGGCTGGACTGCAGTGGCACAATGTCAGCCTACATTTTATGTCACCGTTCCATTCCATTCCATTCCATTCCATTCCATTCCATTCCATTCCATTCCATTCCATTCCTTTCCATTCCACTCCATTCCATTCCATTCCATTCCATTCCATTCCACTCCATTCCTTTGCATTCCATTCCATTCCATTCCTTTCCGTTCCGTTCCATTCCATTCCATTCCATTCTGTTCCTTTCCATTCCGTTCCTGTGCAACTCCATTTCATTCCCTTCCATTCCATTTTATTCCATTCTATTCCATTCCATCCATTCCACTGCATTCCATTCCATTCCAATATATTCCATTCCATTCCTTTCTGTTCCGTTGCATTCCATTCTGTTCCATTCCATTCCATTCCATTCCATTCCATTCCATTCCATTCCATTCCATGCCAGTCTATTCTATTCTATTTCTTTCTTGCAACAAGTTCTCAATCTGTCACCTGCTGGATTGCAGTGGCACAATATTAGCTCACATTTTATTTCACTTTTGCATTCCATTCCATTCTATTCCATTCCATTCCATTTCATTTCATCCTTTTCTACTCCGTTCCATTGCACTTCATTTCATTCTACGCCATTCCATTCCATTCCCTTCTATTCCATTCCACACTATTCTATTAAGTTACTTTCTGTTAACAAGATCTCATTCTGACACTCTCGCTGGATAGCAGTGGCACAATTTCAGCTCACATTTTATTTCACCATTCCATTCCATTCCATTCCATTCCATTCCATTCCATTCCATTCCATTCCATTCCATTTCATTCCATTCCATTTTGTTCCATTCAATACCATTCCTTTCCATTGAACTCCATTCCTTTCCATTCTGTTCCTTCTCATTCCATTCTGTTGCATTCCGTTCCATTCCATTTTGTTCCATTCCGTTCCATTGCACTGCATTCCATTCCATTCCAATCCATTCCATTTCATTCCATTCCATTCTGTTCCATTCCGTTCCATTCGTTTCAATTGTATTCCATTCCATTCCATTCCATTCCATTCCATTCCATTCCATTCCATTCCACCCTATACCATTCTATTCTTTTCTTTGAAACTGCTCTCAATCTGTCACCCTGGCTGGATTGCAATGGCACAATGTCAGCTCACATTTTATTTAACCATTCCATTCCATTCCATTCCATTCCATTTCATTCCACACTATTCTATTCTATTCCTTTCTTTCAAAAAGTTCTCAATCTGTCACCCTGGCTGGATTGCAGTGTCACAATGTCAGCTCACATTTTATTTCACCTTTCCATTCCAATCCATTCCATTCCTTTCCATTCCATTCCATTCTATTCTATTCCAATCAATTTCGTTCCATTCCGTTCCATTGCAGTCCATTCCATTCCATTCCATTCCATCCTATTCTGTTCCATTCCGTTCCATTCCGTACCGTTGAATTCTGTTCCATTCCATTGCTTTCCATTCCGTTTCATTCCATTCCGTTCCATTCCGTTCCACTGCACTCCATTCCATTCCATTCCACAGTTTTCTGTTCCATTTCCATTCTTTCAACAAGTTCTCAATCTGTCAACATGGCTAGATTGCAGTGGCACAATGTCAGCTCGCATTTTATTTCACCTTTTCATTTCCTTTCATTCCATTCCATTCCATTCCATTCCACAATATTCTATACTATTCCTTTCTTTCAAGTTCTGTGTCTGTCACCCTGGCTGGATTTCAGTGGTACAATGTCCGCTCACATTTTGTTTCACTGTTCCATTCTATTCCATTCCATTCAATTGAATTCCTTTCCATTCCATTCCATTCGAATTCATTCCGTTCCGTTCCATTCCTTTCCATTGCAATCCATTCCTTTCCATTACTTCCATTCGATTCCCTTCCATTCCGTTCCGTTCCGTTCCCTTCTGTACCATTCCATTCCATTTCATTCCATTCTCTTCCATCCCATTCAATTGCACTCCATTCTGTTCGATTCCATTCCCTTCCATTCCTTTACATTCCATTCCATTCCGTTCCATTGCACTCCATTTGATTCCATTCCATTCCATTCCACTCCTTTCCATTTCATTCCACACTATAATATTCTATTCCTTTCTTTGAACATGTTCTCAGTCTGTCACCCTGGCTGGATTGCAGTGGCACGTCAGCTCACATTTTATTTAACCATTCCATTCCAATCCATTCCATTCCATTCCATTCCACTCCATTTCTTTCCACATTATTCTATTCTATTTCCTTTCTTTCAACAAGTTCTCTATCTTTTACCCTGGCTGAATTGCAGTGGCATAATATCAACTGACATTTTATTTCACTGTTCCATTCTGTTCCATTCCATTCCGTTCCATTCTGTTTCATTCCATTCCATTCCATTCTATTCCATTCCATTCCACTCCATTTCTTTCCACATTATTCTATTCTAT
>NW_026658248.1:0-4228 GCF_009828535.3 Hylobates moloch | reverse complement strand
GTCTTTTTCATTGTTTTATAAATGGTATCAATATTTATTTTTCACTTTTCCACCAGATTTCCTAGAATAATAAAATTCAATTCCCTCCGATGAGCATTCATTATTCTTTTTTATTTTTTTTTGAGACGGAGTCTCACTCTGTCTGCTAGAGCTAGAGTGCAGTGGCCTGATCTCAGCTCATTGTAGCCTCTGCCTCCTGGGTCATTATTCTTACAGTAAGAAAAAATGAATGTTACTAAGTATCTTCTCTGTCCTAGATCAACTAAGTATATACAAGGTGCCAAATACATTTAATAAAATGTTTTATCCATTCATAGGTTTTTGCAGTAAATTTTTTTATGATTTCATTGTCTTATAGTCTCCACTAATAGTTTTGGTGTGAATTTATACTCTAAAGGAAAGGTAACAACCTTATACAATCTCAGAGCTTAAGTACTATCCACATGCTAATGCTTACAATCATACACCTCCAGTTGTGTGGTCTCCCTGAGTTCTGCGCATCCCTCTTGGGTATCTAACAAACATCTCACAGTTAACAAAACCACTGATTTCTAATCAATCCCAGGGACCCTCCGCCAGGCCTGTTCCTCTCTCAGAGTTCCTTTTCTCACTTAGTGACACTATCATCCCACCAAACCTCGCTATCATCTTTCTTCTGTCTCCCAAATTTCCAATCCATTAATGAATCCCAATAACCCCGCTTCCAATATTTGTCTAAATCTATGTACTTCTCAGCTTATCCACTCTTATTATTCTAGTTCCGATTATGTGATCTTCTGTCTGTGTTACTTTCTTTTTCCATTCTTGCATGCAGGGCCCAGTTTTCATAGTAAAGTCCTCATAAAACATAGATTAAATTGTATCAACTTCTACTTGCAGTTTTTATTTATTAAATTTGTGATGTATTTTTATTTATTTATTTATTTTGAGACAGAGTCTTGCTCTGTCACCCAGGCTGGAGTGCAGTGGCACCATCTTGGCTCACTGCAATCTCCGTCTCCTGGGTTCAAGCGATTCTCCTTCCTCAGCCTCCTGAGTAGCTGATATTACAGGCATGTGCCACCACGCTCGGCTAACTTTTGTATTTTTAGTAGAAACGGGGTTTCACCGTGTTGGCCAGGCTGCTCTCAAACTCCTGACTTCAGGTGATCCGCCCACCTCAGCTTCCCAAAGTGCTGAGATTACAGGCATGAGCCACTGCGCCCAGCTAGCTCTGCTTACAGTTTTTAAATGACTTCTTAGTCTACTTAGGAGAAAATATAAACTCTTTACCAGAGCCTACTGGACTCCCCAAAACGTGATGTATGTTTATCTCCTCCCTTTAGCTCACTCTGTTTTAGCCGCCTGGCCTTCTGTTCTCTGAATAAAATAAACTTATTCCTGCCATAGGGCCTTTACACCTACTTTGCCTTCTGCCCTAGACACAGTTCTCACAGGTTTTCCCATGACTCTTTTCTTCTCCTTATTCAGCATCAACCCAAATATCTCCCCCTGAGTGGCCTTCACCAGCACATTCTTCTTAAATATCTTTCCTTACCTCATCCTGTTTGGTTTTGTTTATAATAGATGTCAGCTACAATACTGGTTTTATTTGTTTGTTTATTTACTTTTTTTCTTACAATGGAAAGCCCATGAGAGCAGGGTTGTGTCTGCTTTATTCACAACTTTAACCTCAGTGCCTGTACAGAACCAGGACCGTACTAGAAACTCAGTGAGCATTTGTTGAGTATTTTGAATGAATTAATTATTAAAACATTAAAAAGTGACATTTTCCAAGTAAAAATCTCTATCTACTTCCTTAAGGACCCTAATTGCAGACAATTCAAGTTAGAAATGAGGTTCAGATCAATGGCAGGCCAAGAAAGGCATTTTTGGGGGAGTCCATGCAGGCAATTTTTGCTACTATGGCTGATTTACTTCCATATACTTTAATACAGGCATGTCCCTATTGTGAGAGACGGCACTTTTCATAGTATAAAGGTGGAAAGGGAACTTAATGTTACAATAAAAATAAAGTAAACTTTATACAAACACTAAGAAGTGATCATCTAAATCTAGAGTTTAAAATCTGAAACCTATTCCTATGTTGACATCTTCCCTGGCCCTACTCCTAAATTAATAAATTCTGACTTACAGAAGGCTATTTTCTGAATCCTTTCATAGCTGACATTGTGGTGGGTGCTGTTAGCCATCCCTTGATACTGACAGTACAATGGCCATCCCTGCCAGGGCACGCATACATTATCAGTAGTCAAAAGTTTGGCAAAGTAGGCGGGGTGTGGTGGCTCACGCCTGTAATCCCAGCATTTTGGGGAGGCCAAGGCAGGTGGATCACCTGAGGTCGGGAGTTCGAGACCAGCCTGAGCAACATGGAGAAACCCTGTCTCTACTAAAAATACAAAAAAAAATTAGCCGGACCATGGTGGTGCATGCCTGTAATCCCAGCTACTCTGGAGGCTGAGGCAGGAGAATTGCTTGAATCTGGGAGGCGGAGGTTGCAGTGAGCCGGGATCACACCATTGCCTTCCAGCCTGGGCAACAAGAGCAAAACTCCATCTCAAAAAAAAAAAAAAGGTTTGGCAAAGTAAAACACTTCTCTTCATCTCCAGGAGAGCAGCTCATGAAAAAGCATATTCTTAGACATTAAAGGTGAATTTTCAGTGACACCCGTGCAAGATATGACTTTCTGCTGTTCTCTATAAAAATCTACATTTCTTTCATATAATTCTAGCAGACCTTAAAAGGATAGGCCTCAAAGGTAGCACTGCATTTGATATTCTCTTGCAACCCCAGAATGAAACTTAAGCATGAATAATTGGAGATCTGCACACTCCTATAAAGAATAAAGAGTGGGACTCAAGTTCACGCAGAAGCTAAAAAAGAAAGGCCGGATGACTTCCCTCTGCCACCTTGAAAGGGCTTTGAAACCTACAAAACAAGAAATGGGGAGGGGGGTTCCTGAATGGGTAATAAATATGTGAACCCTCCTCCTAAGGGTTTTTATAATCCTTTCTCCCTTGGGTATCTATGTGTTCCTCTGTGAATGTGTTTTCTTATAACTGCACTTCTTATGGAACAGCTCCATCCTTATTATCTGTAACAGGATTTCTGTTCTGCTTTCATCATGTATAGTGGTGCGATCTCAGCTCACTGCAAGCTCTGCCTCCTGGGGTAACACCGTTGTCCTGCTTCAGCCTCCCGAGTAGCTGGGACTACAGGCGCCCGCCACCACGCCTGGCTAATTTTTGTATTTTTAGTAGAGACGGGGTTTCACCGTGTTAGCCAGGATGGTCTTGATCTCCTGACCTCGTGATCCGCCTGCCTCGGCCTCCCAAAGTGCTGGGATTACAGGCTTGAGCCACCACGCCTGGCCAAGATATTTAAAAAATTAAAACAAAACACTATCATCTGAGTAATTTGTTTGCTTACACTAAATATCATAATACTTTTCAGCAAAAAATAATATCGTTTTAAAGTAGCTTTTTTTCCCTATATTTGAGCAGAGTACTGCACTATCCATAAACACTCTCTGAATTTTATACAGTAATGGAAAAAATCTTTGAAGAAAATGAAAGAAGGTTCTATGTTTGAGAATATGCCTATATGAAAGGGGTTTCAAGAAATATCCAGTTCTTCCCAAGACGATGTACTTCCAGTGACCAGTTTTAAGAAGTGGAACAGGCCGGGCGCGGTGGCTCACGCCCATAATCCCAGCACTTTGGGAGGCCAAGGAAGGGAGATCACTAGGTCAGGAGATCGAGAGTATATATATATACATATATATATATATATAGAGAGAGAGAGAGAGATACATATATAGAGAGAGAGATATATATATATAGAGAGAGAGAGAGAGAAACCATCTCTTAAATGATCTGTAGCGGCCGGGCGTGGTAGCTCACGCCTGTAATCCCAGCACTTTGGGAGGCCGAGGCGGGTGGATCACAAGGTCAGGAGATTAAGACCATCCTGGCTAACACGGTGAAACCCCGTCTCTACTAAAAATACAAAAAATTAGCCGGGCATGGTGGCGGGCGCCTGTAGTCCCAGCTACTTGGGAGGCTGAGGCTGGAGAATGGCGTGAACCTGGAGAATGGCGTGAACCCGGCAGGCGGAGCTTGCAGTGAGCTGAGATGGCGCCACTGCACTCCAGCCTGGGCGACAGAGCAAGACTCCGTCTCAAAAAAAAAAAAAAATTATCTGTAGCACTGCTATGTTATTCTTTACT
>NW_026658247.1:0-4228 GCF_009828535.3 Hylobates moloch | reverse complement strand
AAATGATGAGAACAGCTGTTTTTGTTCTTCTTCGTAAAAAACTCACAACGCATCAGTGATGTGTCTGGTTGGATTTAAGTTAATAAACCCAAATTTAATTTCATTATCATTTTGACATAAAACATACTCAAATTTGAAAGATAAAATAGGAAATGGACAGCATTGCTCAGGCTTATTTTACTAAAATTTCTTGTATAAAGAGTGTGTAATGCGTATATAGTGTTAACTACAGTAAGTACTAAGGAAATTTAAATAAAACATAAATATTAATGATCTAGTGTAAAACATTTAAACATATTCATAAGAAAAGTTGCAATTTTTGCCCTGAACAAATGGATTTTCTCTGTGTTTCCCCAGTGTCAAGGACATAAAACCTTCATTGACTAACATTTTGTTACTATCACTAGCCTATGCTTTTCATTTCTACAGTCATACATATAACTACTGTGCTATTTGATGGAAGATTTTTGATAATTGATTCAGATTTTTCATTTCCTCTCTTTCCATCTTAGTTGTGTTTTTCAAAAATTTTGTCTATGTCATTTAAGGTTTTAATCTTATTGAAAGAAATATTTTTATAATATTTCCATATTTTCCTTTTAATATATTCAGAATCTGTAATCATACGTTCTCTTTCATTCTGAATAAGAATAATTGGTGATTTCTTCCCTTTTTCTTCTTCATTCTTGCCGGGAGTATATCAATCTTTCTATTTTTCCAAGGAATCAACTTTCAGTACTATTAATTTTTTTATTGTTTGTACAATCACTATTTCATTGATTTTGATTCTTATCCTTATCTTTTTTACATTTAATTAGAGTTCAATTTGTTCTTTCTTTTCTAGTTTTGTTGAGTGGAATTTTAGATTGTTGATTTGACATCTTTTCTAATATAAGCAGTTAATGAAATAAATTTTCTGCTAGCAGTGCTTTTAGCTGAATCCCATATATTTTGATACATCATAGTGGTATTATTCCACAGTTTAAAATATTTTCTAATTTTTCTTGTGATTTTTTTAGCCCATGGATTATTTAAAGTGTGTTTTTTAATTCCAAATATTTGGAGTATATCTTAGATATCATATTGTTAATGATTTATGTTATTTCTCCTGTGGTCAGAAATATAATCTCTAAGATTTCAATGTTTTAAAATGTATTAAGATTGGTTTTGTGGTCTAGTGCATGGTCTATCTTGATGAATGTTCCATGTGTATATGAAAAGAATGTGTATTCTGTTATTCTCAGGTGTAGTATTTTGAAAATATCATTTAGGTCAAGGGGGCTGACAGTGTTTGTTAGATCTTCTATATTCTTAGGGTTAGTTTATCTACAGTATTTGCTCTGCTCCATGAGAGTCATTGAATTCTCAAAAATAATTACTGATTTATTTACCCTTTAATTCTGATTGCTGTTTTCATGTATTTTGAATCTGTGCTATTAGATCTATATACATTTAATATTATTGTCTTCCTTTTGAATTAACCTTTTTATCAATGTAAAATATCTCTATGTAGTATTCACTTTATCCAGTATTATCATAGTCATACTTGCTTTCTTTTGCTTAACATTTGTGTAGTTGTTTTCTTAAGGACCTATCTCTATTTTTATATATGAGTGTGCCACTTAAAATTAACACAAAATATGTCTTTAATTTCTATTTTTCCTGGATTGTTTAGTTATATTTAATGTAATTTTGGATACAATTGTGTTTAATTCTACCATAATTGTATATGTATTTGTAGAATACAATATATCTTTTGTATCTATGTTCTTCTTTTCTACTGTCTTTTAAGTTAACTGAATTTATTTTGTTTTTATTGATATATAGTATTTGTACATATTTATGGGGTATGTATTTTTTTTTACATTCATGGACTGTATAATGATTACATCAGGGTATTTGGGGTGTTCAGCACCTGAAGTAATTATCATTTCTATGTGTTTGGAACATTTCTAGTCCTCTTTTCTAGCTACTTCTAAATATACAATAAATTGCTTTTAACTATAGTTGTCCTACTCTGCTATTGAAAAATAGAACTTCCTCGTTCTATCTAACTATATGTTTGTGCCCATCACCAACTTATCTTCATCCCCCTTCCACCTACATACCTATTCCAACCTCCAGGGTCTATCATTCTACTCACTATGTTCATGAGATCAATGTTTTTTAGCTCCCACACCTGAGTGAGAATGTGATATTTGTCTTTCCATGCCTAGCTTATTTCACTCATCAGTGACCTTCAGTACCATCCATGTTGCTGCAGATAAGATGATTTTATTCTTTCCTTTATGGCTGAATAGCATTCCATTGTGTATATATGCCACATTTTCTTTATCCATTCATCCACTAATGGCAACTTAGATTGATTCCATATCTTTCTTATGGTGAATAGTGCTGCAATAAATGTGAAAATGCAGGAATCCCTTTGATATACTGATTTATTTTTCTTTGAATAAATACCTAGTAATAGGATTACTAGATTATATGGTAGTTATATTTTAGTTTTAAATAACTCTCCATACTGTTTTCCATAGTGGCAGTACTAATTTACATTCCAATGAACATTGTATAAGAGTTCCCTTTTCACTGCATCCTCGCCAGCATCTGTTATTTTTTGTCTTTTAAATAATAATCATTCTGTGGTAAGATAATAACTCTTTATGGTTTTGACTTTCATTTCCCTGATGGCTAGTGATGTTGAGTATTTTTTTCGTATACATTTTAGTCACTTGTACGTATTCTTTTGAGAAATGTCCATTTGTGTCCTTTGTCCACTTTTTAATGGGATTGTTTGGTGTTTTGGTTGTTGTTGTTGTTACTGTTGTTTGAGTTACTTGCATATTCTAGATATTAGTCCCTTTTTGGATGAATAGTTTTTAAATATTTTCTTCCATTCTAAGGTTGTTTCTTCACTCCATGGTTTCCTTTGCTGTGCAGAAGGTTTTCAGTTTAATATAGTCCCATTTATCTCATTTTGTTTTTGTTGCCTGTGCTTTTGAGGTTTTAGCCATAAAAGCTTTTCCAAGACAGAATGTTTCCCTATGTGTTCTCCCAGTAGTTTTATATTTTTGGGTCTTTTGGGTCTTATATTTAAGTCTTTAATCAATCTTAAGCTGTTTTTTCGAAGCACCATTTATTGAAGAGGGTGTTGTTTCCCCAGTGTATGTTCTTGGTGCCTTTGTCAAACTCAGTTGGCTGTAAATATGTGGATTTCTTTCTGGCTTATTTTTTTTTCTCTTCTTTTGGTCTACATGTCTGTCTTTATGCCAGTGCCATGATGTTTTTGTGTCTGTAGTATATTTTGAAGTCTGATAGTGATGCTTTTAGCTTTGTTCTTTTTGCTCAGAGTTGCTTTGGCTATTTGTAAATTTTTTTGGTGCTCTATGAATTTTAGGATTGCTTTTTTCTATTTCTGTGAAAAATGACATTGGTATTTTGATAGGGAATGCATTGAATCTCTAGATAGCTTTTAACAGTATGGTTATTTTAACAATATTAATTCTTCTGGTTCATGAGCATGGGATGTCTTTCTACTTATTTGTGTACTCTTCACAAACAACTTATTAGCATAAGATTAATTAATAATTGTATTCATCAGTTTTGGGCAGTTTTCCTCGTAGAAGTCTTTCAGCTTGTTGGTTAAATGTATTCCAAGTGTTTTAATTTTTTGTAGCTATTGTAAATGTGATTGCCTTCTTGAATTCTTTCTCAGCTAGTTCATTACTGGTGTATAGAAACACTATGATAGAATACTTTTTAAATTACATTTCATCACCCCAATAGCCTTTAAGAATTCCTCTTTTATTATTACTTTATTATTACTATTTTGTTACTTAATCTAGAGTTTAAAACACAAACATATAAATTTGTTTATGTGTTGTCTAAAGATCCTTTCCTGCTTTAATGGCAGAGTTTACTAGTCACAATAGAGCAATTATGGCCTGCAAACCTAAAATAGTTACTATCTGGCTGTTAAAGGATGAAAAGGGTTTCTTGCTCTCAATTCGTATGTTGAAGCCACGATTTTCAGTACCTTAGAATATGACTGTATTTGCAAATCTAGTCTTTAAAGTGGTGATTATGTTAAAATGAGGATAATTAGGTAGGCTCTAACCCAACCTAACCGATGTCCTTATAACAGAGAAAATTTATACACACGGAGAGACACCAGGATGTATACACACAGAAAAAAAACCAGGTGAGTACAGTTAGAAAGTGGTACACTGTC
>NW_026658246.1:0-4229 GCF_009828535.3 Hylobates moloch | reverse complement strand
AAATAAAAACATATTTAAAAAGGATCCAAGAGAAATGGATAAAGAAAATGAGAAACAAGAATACAATAAATGTATAATTGGATTCCCTGAAGAAAATAAAATAAATGCAACTAAATATTTTAAATTATTAAGAAAATATTCTTAAATAAAATAATACCTGAATCATATTAAATATTCTCACTATTTACCTTGGAAAACTGACCTAAGACCATCGACTGAAACATAAACAGTTGGCCCGCCATATTCATGGTTTCTACATCTACATGTTCAACCAACCAAATTGAAAATATTCAAAGTAATAATTAGAAAACAAGAAAACAGTACAGTATAACAATTATTTCCATATCATGTATATTATATTAGGTACTATAGGTAATATAGAGATTATTTAATGATTCATAGGTTATGTACAAATACTGCACTATTTTATGTAACGAACATCAGCATTTGCTGATTTTGGTATCTGTGGGAAGGAAGGAGGATGTTCTGGAACCGATCAACTCTTGATACTGAGAGATGGACTGTACAATATATTGAATAAAATCCAATGTGATATATTGAATATCTTTCAGAGTATAATATAAAAGTCCAAATATTAAACTTTATGAATATTTTTTAAAAATTCTCTGGACCCTCAGTCAAAAAGATAAGACATTGATAACTTATTTATATATTTATGAAAAATGAAAAGTATGTATCACATTTCTCAGCTGTAACATATATCATATAAAACATTATATTTAAGGAACTCAGGTAAAGAAAATGCAAATCAAATATTTTATATACAATCTAGATTTCCTCCAAGAATCAAGACCATAAGAAACCATTTGAAACATGCAAGAATTCAGAAAATATTGTATCACAAGGTCCATTCAGTAGACTCTACTAGAGCATGAACATTTTACCTTAGTTAAAAGATAATCAAGAGGGAAAAAAAGACAATCAAGGAAACTTCAGTCAAGAGACTGATGTTTCCTGATTAAGTATTATAACATTTGCAATTTACTTTCAAATAGTTCCAATAAGGCAAAATCACAAAATTTAAAAGGCACAGCAATAAGTTATTGTTGTACTATTCTTTTTCTACTTGAATATTTTCATCATAAAAATTGTAAAAAAAAACTGTTTAATAAGATAGCACAAACCAAATTGATAATTATCTTATATTTTGATTTTGGGAAACCAAATACTATTGATTAGTCCAGTTAACTGGCAGTTTCTGATTACTGTGTAGTTTAAATACATGCTGAAAAAAATGCTTTTTAAATGTTAATTCTGAGAAAAAAACAATCATGCTGAGTTTTTGTGAAAAGACACAGCAAAAAACTTAGTGGTTATTTGGGACTAGCTAAATGAAATCACCATGGAATTTAAAATAATACAAGCTATTAGACAGAAGCTATAAATGTATTTTAGAAAGAAGAGATGATTATTTTTTAAGAAAAGTGTGAAAATTATTTTGTGTAGATTAGAAAATATCAAGCTGAGAAAAGTTTCACCATCTCAACAGTTATTTTTCCACCTTATATAGATAAAAGCATGGTAGTTTTGAGAAGACAAAAAACCTGAGAGTACGTAAGTAACTAGAAAACAATATCAGAGATCCTTCAAAGAAATAATTTCTTGTGTCACACCTGGGGTTATATCATATTCTTTCAACAATTATTTACTAAACATCTACCATGTGCCAGGTACTTTGAGAGACGTTTATGACAAGCTGTGAGAAAAAGAACTGTAAACACCTGAAAATAACACCCAATGGAAACTCTACATAAAGTAATAAATATGCCATAAATGGTAAATGGTTGCATAAATAGATAAGGCTTTTAATCTTATATTTTCATTCCATTTAATCAATGTATAACTATTTAAAGGAAAACAAACAAAAACATAATATAATGAAAATAATATGTTGTGGAGTTTATAACATTAATAGATTAAAGGAAGAAACCATATAATCCTCTCAAAAGATAAAGAAAAATTCAGGCCAAGCGTGTTGGCTCATGCCTGTAATCCCAGCACTTTGGGAGGCCGAGGTGGGCAGATCACAAGGTCAGGAGATCAAGACCATCCTGGCTAACATGGTGAAACCCCGTCTCTACCAAAAATACAAAAAAATTAGCCGGGTACAGTGGCAGGTGCCTGTAGTCCCAGCTACTCGGGAGGCTGAGGCAGGAGAATGGCATGAACCTGGGAGGCAGAGCTTGCAGTGAGCTGAGATCACCCACTGCACTCCAGGCTGGGTGACAGAGTGAGACTCCATCTCAAAAAAAAAAAGAAGAATTCAAAAATTCCATAACCATTCATGATTTTTAAAAATATCCTGATAAAATAGAGACATTCTTAATTTGATAAATGGAATCTACCAAAAAAACTGTAAGTAAGAAAAAACTACAAGTATGAAAAACTAGCCGGGTGTGGTGGCTCACGCCTGTAATCCCAGCACTTCGGGAGGCTGAGCTGGGCGGATCACCTAAGGTCAGGAGTTCGAGACCAGACTGGCTAACATGGTGAAACCATGTTTCTCCTAAAAATACAAAAAATTAGCCAGGCATGGTGGCACACGCCTGTAATCCCAGCTACTTGGGAGACTGAGGCAGGAGAACTGCTTGAACCCAGGAGGTGAAGGTTGCAGTGGGCCAAGATAGTGCCATTGCACTGAGTGAATAAGAGTGAAATTCCATCTCAAAACAACAAAAAAAAAACATGAAAAACTGAAAGCATTCCTTTTAAGATTGAGAATGATACAATGAGTACCACCCACTATGAACACGCTCCTATTCAACACTGTAGTGGAATCCTAAACAGCATTTTTTTAAAAAAAGAGAAGAAAAGGAAAAAGGAGGAGGATAGAAAGAAAGAAGAGGGAACAAGATTAGAAAGTAAAAACTAGAACACCTCATAATTTGCAGATACCTATCTACATAGAACTCTATGAATGAACAAGTAAATAATAGAACTAATAAGAGTTTGGCAAAGTTACCAGATGCCAAACCAACATATAAAAGTCAACTGCAATCAAAGAGGCAGAGCAAAATGTTCAAATAGAAGCCTTTAGCAATTTTCCCCACAGCATGAACACCAAATAGAACAACTATTCACATAAAAAACACCTTCATAAGAAGGAAAAATCAGGTGAGTGATCACAGTACCTGGTTTTAGCATATTAAGGAATGAGAGGCCAAAGAAGGTAGGAGAGACAGTCTTAAATCACCTGCATCACCCTTCTCCTATCTCCCAGCAGTGGCTACATGGCATGAAGAGAGAATCTGTGTATTTGGGGAAGGGAGAGCACAGTGATTGTGAGATTTTGCATTGAAACTCAGTGCTGCCCTGTCACAGCAGAAAGAAACAGCAGGCAGAATTCAGCCTGCACCCACAGAGGAACATTTAGACCAACCCTAGCCAGAGGCAAATCATTCATCCCAGCGGTCAGAACCTTAGTTCTAGCAAACTCCACCACCACCATGGGCTAAAGTGCACTGGAGTCCTAAATAAACTTCAAAGGCAGTCTAGGTCACAAGGACTGCAAGTCCTAGGCAATCTCTGATGCTGTGCTGGGCTCAAAGCCAGTGGGCTTGGGGGTGCATGTGACATAGTGAGACACCAGCCAGGGTGGCCAAGAGTGCTGGTGTCACCCCCAGGCAACACAGTTTGCAGCTCTGAGACTCCTTCACTCTGCCTGAGGAGAGGAGAGGGATGAGTAAAAAGAATTTTGTCTTGCAACTTGGATACCAGCTCAGCCACAGTAGACTATGGCACCAGGCAGAGTCCCAAGGCCTCCAGTCCAGGGCCTGGCTCCCAAACAACATTTCTAAACACACACTGGATCAGAGGGGAACCCACTACCTTGAAAGAAAGGACCCACTCCTGGCAGAATTCATCATCTGCTGACTAAAGAGCCCTTGGTCTCTGAATACTCAGCAGTGACAGCCAGGCAGTACTTGCGTGGGCCTGGGGTAAGACTTAGTGTCATGCTAGCTTCAAGAATGATCCAGCACATTCCCAGATGTGGTGTCTATGGGAAGAAATCCCCTCAGCTTGAGGAAGGGAAAGGGAAGACAAAAGGGAACATTGTCTTTCAACTTTGGATACCAATTTGGCCATAGTAGGGAAGAGCACCAAGCAGGCTCCTGGGGTCATGAATTCCAGGCCTTGGGTACTGGTAGGCATTTCTGGCAGCAGACTTCTCAGTGGAAATGTTACAGGCCAAAAGAGAGGGGCATGAC
>NW_026658245.1:0-4230 GCF_009828535.3 Hylobates moloch | reverse complement strand
TCATCTGTTTTCAACCAGATTGTGTTTACGGACTTTTCACACACTCATTTTGAGGACCCCAGGTTCAAAAGTAAAAGCAGTGGCCCTACTTTGGGATCCAAGAATAGGAGGGATGGGTGAAGGGACCTAAGCTGGCCAATAGCCTTTTGCTCCAGACATGGGACATAGATCCTTGAGGTTTCTGGTGAAATCTGCACATCTGTGTTTTTATATCTGTTCCCTACCCTGTAATCCCTACCACATGCACTTGTTCGGTGGTTTTGGTCTCTTGTTTAATTGCACACAAGTAATACTACTGGGTAACCAGAACCAGGTGCGAATGTGTTGAGATTTCTACTGTTTTGCATGATAGGAAAATTGAGAAAGAATACATATAAAAGATATAGAGGCATAATATCAATGGAAAGTTGGAAGTTGACTCCCAAGGGCTTACATGGTATGTGTGAGTGTGGGTGTGTGATAAGCTTCTCATCCCTGCATAGATGCAGTATTCTTAGCCTTAGTAGAAAAACTTGGTTTAGTGGTTTAAGCCTTGTGTGGCAGATAGATCTTAAAGGACAAAGCAGTATATTGGTAGTTGTCAATATAGCAGTGCTAGCTCTGTCTACATATAGATAAATGGGGTTAGCCATAAAGGTTAAAACTACCTGTTTATCCTGTATATTAACAAAAACTGGGTCTTGGATACACAGTTGTATTTAATGTTTTATGATCTAGCCTTTCCAGTACAGGCACTTTCTGAAAAACCTTTGTCCTCATTTGGGGCATTTTGTTGTCGGGTTTTTGTGTTTGCTTTTGTGGGTATTTGCTTTATTCCACCCCTGAACTTTCAGGTAGACAGATGTGCTTCTAAACTCTGTTCTAAGGTGTTTATTGTAGTGGAGTAATGGGTTTGCAGTAATAAGTCATACTTTTCCATTGAAGGGGAGGGCTTGGGAATCCGTAAGACCAGCTAAAGTTAAGTTGTTGGAATAATTCATTGATTGGAAATTTTACTTCTGTGTTTTGTCGCTCTGTTTCCTGAAAATGATTCAGGGATGCTCCTGGTTTGTCCATCTACTGCTTTGATTCCTTGGATCCCACCCATTCTTTCACTTCACGAAAAACAAATAATTGTTGCAGAGGTCTCTGTATTTTGGAGCTGCCCTTTTGTAAGAAGTGCTTTTCCCAAATGAAACAATTAAAAAGAAATCTAGCTAGCAGCCTATTAATCTTTTCTATCCTTTCAAAGAACAAAATTTTTATTTTGTTGATTTTATTTATTTATTTATTTTGCTATCCATTTTGTATAGTTCTGCTCTGATTTTAGTTATCTCTTTTCTCCTGCTAGCTTTGAGTTTAGTGCTTTTCTGAGTTTCTCATCCCTTTAGGTGTTACATTAGGTTGTTAATTTGAGATCTTTCTGTCTTCTTGATGTAGACAGTAGGCACTATACTTTTGCCACATCCTTGGGGTTTTGGTATGTTGTGTCTCTATTTTCAGTTGTTTCAAATATATTTTTTGATTTCTGCCTTAATTTTGTTATTTCTCCTACAGTCATTCAGGAGCAAGTTATTTAGTTTTCATGTATCTGTGTGGTTTTGACAGTTCCCATCAGTATTGATTTCTATTTTTATTCCACTGTGATCTGAGAAGATGCTTGCTATGATTTTGATATTTTTAAATTTGCTGAGACTTGCCTTTTGACTGCATATGTGGTCAATCTTAGAGTATGTTACATGTGGAAATGAGAAGAATGTATATCCTCTGTTGTTGGGTGGAATATTCTGTAAATGTATATTAGGCCCAACTGGTCAAGTGTCAAATTTAAGTCCAGAATTTGTTAGTTTTCTGTCTTGATGATCTCTGTCATGCTTTCAGTGGGATATCGAAGTCCCCCATTGTTACTGTGTGGCTAAGTCTTTTCCTAAGATTAGTAGTGATTGTTTTATAAATCTGGGTGCTCCAATGTTGGGTACATATATATTTAGGATAGTTATGTTGGGAACAGGCCTCCCAAAATTTGGCCATAAACTGGCCCCAAAACTGGCCATAAACAAAGTCTCTGCAGCACTGTGACATGTCCGTGATGGCTGTGATGCCCACGCTGGAAGGTTGTGGGTTTACCGGAATGAGGGTGAGGAACACCTGGCCCACCCAGGGCGGAAAACCGCTTAAAGGTGTTCTTAAACCACGAACAATAGCATGAGCGATCTGTGCTTTAAGGACATGCTCTGCTGCAGGTAACTAGCCAGACCTATCCCTTTATTTCGGCTCATCCCTTTATTTCCCATAAGAAATACTTTTAGTTAATCTATAATCTATAGAAACAATGCTTATCACTGGCTTACTGTTAATAAATACATGGGTAAATCTCTGTTCGAGGCTCTCAGCTCTGAAGGCTTTGAGACCCCTGATTTCCCACTCCACACCTCTATATTTCTGTGTGTGTGTCTTTAATTCCTCTAGTGCTGCTGGGTTAGGGTCTCCCCAACTGAGCTGGTCTCAGCAATACTTTAAAATATACATAGTGGAGAACTTACAAAGGACTCAAATTATGACCAGACGAGAATCTGTCTACCTTTCTAGAAAGGCTAAGAGAGACCTTGGTGAAGCACACCTCCCTATCTCCTGATTCAGCCGAGGAACAACTATTTCTGAAGGATAAGCTTATTACTCAGGCAACTCCTACTATCAGGAGGAAGCTGCAAAAGCAGGCCATGGGACCAGATGGCACTTTAGAAAACCTTCTGAAGGTGGCCGCCTTGGTCTTTTACAATAGGGATCTGGAGGAAGCCCAGGAAAAAGAGAAGAGACACAAGAGAAAGGCAGAGGCTCTAGTGGCTGCTCTTCAGACCTATAAAACCCAGAATCCCCAAGGTGCACCTGCCAATTTCTACAAATGTGGCAAACTAGGGCACTTTAAGAAGGATTGCCACAGCAGCAAGAGGAAGCCACCTGACCCTGTCCAGCCTGTGGTGGGGACCACTGGAAGGCAGATAGTCCATGGAGGCATAGGTCAGCAGGTCCACAGCCAGTCTCACAAATGGGCCAATAGGACTGGATTGTAAGGCTCGACTCTCCGGCTCCAACAGCTCAGACTGCCATTACCATACAGGAGCCCTGGGTGATTCTGGGGGT
This sequence comes from Hylobates moloch, assembly GCF_009828535.3. NCBI lineage: Eukaryota > Metazoa > Chordata > Mammalia > Primates > Hylobatidae > Hylobates > Hylobates moloch. The sequence continues at coordinate 1,110 of NW_026658245.1, read as the reverse complement.
TGAATGGAGGAGGGTGGACTTTCTTCTGGCTCCAGAATCACCATTTTTGTTCTCCTCTTTAATCCCAGCCTCCCTTCCTCCCTTAACATGTCCCTGAGGGACACATCCGGAAAGCATTTTACTCAATATATTTCCCCTCAGCTGTAACTAGGAAAACCTCTAGCTTAACTCATGCCTTCTTAATCATATATAAAAGCAAAACTCCTCTGCTAGACAGGAATACTCTAGCTTGTATAACAAGCTGCCCTGGTTCCAGGACAGACCCTCTGCCTTTCTCTGGTGGAGACCGACACTGATAGAGAGGTTTAGAACTCAAGCTCCCCACACCAAAAACTAGCCAACAGCCTAAAATCAGGCCAGGAAATTAGATGGCTACAAAAATCTTACTAAGATCAGTCTTGGAATACTGGAGGCCCTGTAATTGGAACGTGAGGCTCCCATCAGCCACTACAGCAGTAAACTTGTGGAAGACCTGAAATACCTGTTTAAAAGACAGCCAAAAGGTAAGTAAATGACTACTAGCTTACCTTGGTAACTTTGTTACATAATTACTATAGATTATAGTAGCCATTTCTTATTTTTGCTGATTTCTAATCTAACTGATCCTTTGGGAGAAGTCAATTGCTATTTGGAATCAAATCTCCCAATGTCCAATTAAAAATTCCCATGGATACTCTCTTCGATTTTCTTCTCATAATTTTGTCTATACTTTCTGCTCTTGCTTTCATTTTAATTCCTCATTATAAAGCAATTTTGCCAAGGACCTCTTAACCAGGAACACCCAGGGATTATCTCCTTCCCTAAATAGTCATCTCTCTTCTAGAATTTAGTGTCTTTCACAAGGGTGCAACAGTTATAGCCACAACATTGCTTTCAAAGGGATTAGCCTGTTTTACCTCTTATTCCTGTTATTTTTCTCTCTTTAGCTCTTCTTATAGAGTACTTGTACTTGTTCCAAGCATATGTAACCTCCTTAGATAAGTAATTTTAAGTAATCTTTAACCTTTGCTTATATTATAAACTTTTTTTTTGAGACTGAGTCTCACTCTTGTTGCCCAGGATAGAGTGCAATGGTGCGATCTTGGCTCACTGCAACCTCCACCTCCCTGG
>NW_026658244.1:0-4232 GCF_009828535.3 Hylobates moloch | reverse complement strand
TATTATATCTATATACATAATATTTATATGTATATTATTATATTTTAGGGTGTTTTATATATATAAACCCTAAAAAGTACCAAAAAGCTCTGTATTTATTTATTATTGATTTTTAGGCAGTGTCATTCTGTGGTCCAGGCTGGAGTGCAGTGGCACAATCTCTGCTCACTGCACCTCTGCCTCCTGGGTTCAAGCAATTCTTGTGTCTCAGACTCCCGAGTAGCTGGGCTACAGGTGTGAGCCACCATGCCCAGCTAATTTTTGTATTTTTAGTAGAGATGGGGTTTCACCATGTTGGCCACGGTGGTCTCGAACTCCTGACCTCAAGTGGTTCGCCTGTCTTGGCCTCCCAAAGTGCTGGGATTACAGGCATGAGCCACTGTACCTGGCCCCAAAAAACTTTTAAACCTGGCAAACAAATCCAGTGAGGTTTTAGGATACACAATTAATGTTAAAAATCAATAGCATTTCTATATACTTACAAGAAATTATCCAAAACATAAATCAAGAAAACAATCCCATTTACAATAGCTACAAAAAAGAATACTTAAGAATGAATTCATGCAAGCTTGACTATTGCCTACAACTGAAAAAAGAAAAATGAATAAACCTAGCCAAGGAAGTGAAAAAAACTGTACACCGAAATCTATAAAATGTGAATAAAAGAAATAGAAGACATAAATAAGTGAAAAGATAGTCCTTTTCATGGGTTGTAAGAAGTAATATTGTCAAAATGTCCATACTATCCAATTCCTATTGAAATTTCAATGGCATTTTTTTCATAGAAATAGAAAAAACAGGCCAGGCGCAGTGGCTCACGCCTGTAATCCCAGTGCTTTGGGAAGCCAAGATGGGCGGATCACAAGGTCAGGAGATCGAGACCATCCTGGCAAACACGGTGAAACCCTGTCTCTACTAAAAATACAAAAAATTAGCCGGGCGTGGTGGTGGGTGCCTGTAGTCCCAGCTACTTGGGAGGCTGACGCAGGAGAATGGCATGAACCCGGCAGGCGGAGCTTGCAGTGAGTGAGATCATGCCACTGCACTCCAGCCTGGGCAACAGAGCGAGACTCTGTCTCAAAGAAAAAAAAATAGAAAAAACAATCCTAAAACTTACAAAAACAAACAAAACACCCCAAAGAGCCAGAGCAATCTTGAACAAAAGGAACGAATCTGAATTGATCACACTACTTGACTTCAAAATATACCACAATGCTGTATTAAACAAAACAGTATGGTACTAGCATAAAAGCAGACTCACAGGCAAATGGAACAGAATATAGAGCCCAAAAATAAATCCATGCATATATGGTCAATTAAGGTGCCAAGAACACACAATGAAGAGAGGATAGGTTCTTTGATAAAGGGTTTAGGACAACTGTGTATCTGTATATCTACATGCAGAAAAATTAAACTGAACCCTTAGCTCACACATTTAAAAAAAAACTCAAAATGTATTAAAGAGTTAAATGTAAGACCTGAAAGTGTAAAACTACTAGAAGAAAACATATGGGCAAAACTCCATTGCGTTGGTCTGGATGATAATTTTTGGACTATAGACCCAAAAGCATAGACAACAAAAGCAAAAAAAAAAAAAAAATAGACAAATCAGACTACATCAAACTAAAAAGTTTCTGTACAGCCAAGGAAACAATGAACAGAGTGAAGTGACCATCTACAGAATGGGAGAAAATATTTGCAAACTGTGCATCTGATAAAGGGTTAATATTTAAAGTATGTAGGAAACTCAAACAACTTTATAGAAAAAAACAAATAATCCAATTAAAATATGAACAAGAGACCTGAATAGACATTTCTCAAAAGAAGACATACAAATGGCCAACAGATATATGATAAAAATGCTCAAAATCACTAATCATCAGAGTAGTGTAAATTAAAACCACAATGAGATATCAATCACCTCACACCTGTTAGAATGGCTATTATCAAAAAAACAAGAAATAATTACTGGAGAGGATGTGGATAAAAGGGAACACTTGGACATTGTTGGTGGGAACATAAATTAGTATAGCCATTATGGAAAACACTATGGAGGCTCCTCAAAAAATTAAAAACAGAACTACCATGAAATCCAGCAATCTCACTACTAGGTATATATCCAAAGGAAATGAAATCAGTATGTCAAAAAGATATCTGCACTCCTATGTTCATTACAACACTATTCACAATAGCCAGGATGTAGATGTGGAATCAACCTAAGTATCTATCGATCTATCCATCTATCAATCTATCTGTCTATACATACATACACAATGGAATATCATTCAACCATAAAAAGAATGAAATCCTGTCATTTGCAGTAACATGGATGGAACTGGGAAATTTTATGTTACACGAAATAAGCCAGGCACAGAAAGACAAATATTGCATGTTCTCACTCGTGTGTAGGAGTGTAAAAAGTGGATCTCATGGAGGTAGAGGGTAGAATGATGGTTACCAAAGGCTGGGGAAACGTAGTGTGGAGGGAGGGATGAAAAGAGGTTGGTTAATGGGTATAAAAATATAGTTAAATAGAAGGAATACATTTTAGTGTTCCATAGCACACTATTGAATACACAATATTATACTATTGTGTATTTCAAAATACCTAGAAGATTTGGGATATTTCCAACATGAAGAAATGATAAATATATGAAGTGATGGCTATCTCAATGACCTAGATTTAATCATTATACATTGTGTGCATGTACCAAAATATCCCATGTACACCACAAATACACACAAGTATTACGGATTAATAAAAATATTTAAATTCATAGATGTAGAGAGGACAATTGTGGTTACCAGTTAGGGTGGAGTTTGGGGTTGGAAGACGTTGGTCAAAGAATAAAAGTTTCAGTCAGGAGCAATAAATTCAAGGCTAGATCCAGTTTCTAGTCCTCTCTTATGGCTGGAAACAGAAGTTTCCAGGGAGCATTTTAAATATTAAAGCATGGATTCCATCCCAGAATGTTCTGGGGAGCAGACCTGGATATTGAGTATTTAAAAAGCTCTCTTAGTGATTCCAATGTGTAGCCAGGATTGAGAACTGTGGACCTGAATGAGCTATAAAACACTTATAACAAAGGTTATAAGACTATAAGCCCAGCCAAAACCAGAATAATCTTTGCATGATTTCCTTGACAAATAAAACTAACTTGAGATTGCTTGTTCAATAAAAACAGAATAATGTAAGTTATTGACAAAATGCCCATGTATTTAAGGTTTTTGTTAGGTTGGTGCAAAAGTAATTGCGGTTTTTACCATTACTTTTAATACTTAGGTGAACACCTGATGATCACAGGCTTTAAAAATGGTTAACAGAGAAATAACTTAAATGATGACTAGTTTTGTCTAATATTTCAGTTTTCAGAAGTAATCTAGGTAAACCATTAAAAACGAAAGAATTGAGTACATACAAATGGGATTAATCCTTGTAAGTGAACTTTATATAATTTAATATCTTAAAATTATTGTGAACTGAATAATAGACGTTCATTGGATGTCTAGGCCATTTCCAATTAAGGGTTATGATATGAGGAGACATGTTGCTAAAAACTGTGAAATGGTTTCATCTATAAAATGCTAACATCTGATAGATACTTTAGAATTTCTTTCTTCTTAGGTTTTCACTAAAATTTAAAGTTACTAAGAATTCGAGCTAATATATAATTCTTTGTTATGTTCTTACTGAGAAAAAGGATAATTTACTGTAATTGGGAGATTATTTAAAAGTTATTTGTGAAAGAAGAAAGGAACCAGTAAGTAGACAAGAAGTATGAAGAAAGTTATGGATAGGAAGATGTATTTTTGGTAAGGAAGTTTATAAACAGAATAATTTTGTATGAGGGAGAATCTTATATGGTAAACTTTTGTCCTAAAATATGATGACTGCTTATTTAGGAAAGAGGTAGCATAGGACAAGTCAGAAAATCCAAGCATGTTGTTAGTGGTCTAAGTTGTGATAAGGTTCATAAAAGAATTTTGTATATGATTAAGTTGGCTATAATTTGAAGGGAATTATCTATGATAGTCTTTCTAAGATTGATCTTCTATGTTAAAACAAGATTTTCTTAAGGTAATGATTTGCTCTTAATGAAGTTACAAGAATATTTTTATTTTTAATACTATAACCTGTTTATTTTGAAAATATCTCAGATTCATATCTTAAAGTTTAATACCACATGTTCTCACTTATAAGTGGGAGCTGAATGATAATACATGGACACATG
>NW_026658243.1:2264-4233 GCF_009828535.3 Hylobates moloch | reverse complement strand
GAAGAGCAGTACATGTTCATTTTAGGAAATCTGGAAAATATAGAAAAGCATAAGGAAGGTTATTAGGATTCCCTATGCCCCCAACTCCTAGAGATACCCACTGTTAACTTTTTGATGTTACTATCTTCTAGCAGTTGTTTCTATGTCTATAAAAACATATTTAACAAGATTAGAATATTTTCGAACATGTTGCTTTATAACCTGTTCTATTCTTTCAGATTTTAAGGTGAATATTTATTTAGAATGAGGAAAAATCATCACAAGTTTTGAAGTGTAAATATCACTATTACCACAGTAACGTTGTTTGTGTCTAGTACCACAAACAATATACATCCAAAGTCGTTAGAAACTCTTTCATTGCCTTAACATTCTTCTATACTTTTTTTGTTACTCTTTATTGGCTTTACATTCTCTTTTATCACATGTGACTGTGACTGTGATTATTTTCTGTAGCAGGACTAGAAACATAATTTGATCTTTCCTAAAGTATGATTCATCAAAATCCGTTTTCTTAAAATTTTATTTTATTTTTTAACACAGGGTCTTGCTGTGTCACCCAGGCTGGAATGCAGTGGCACGAACATGATCCACTGTAGCCTTGATCTCCTGAGCTCAAGCAAGCCTTCTACCTCGGCCTCCTGAGTAGCTGGGACTACAGATGCATGCCCCCACACTTGGCTAGTTTTCTGATTTTTTTGTAGAGATGGGATCTCACTTTGCTGCCCAGGTGGGTCTCGAATTCCTGGGCTCAAGTGCTCCTAGTGCCTTCGTCCCCAAAGTGGTGAGATTACATGTGCGAGCCACCATACTTGGCCTAATTTTATTTTTTAAAAGACTTTTATTTTATAAAGTAGTTTTCAGTTTACAGCAAAATTGAGAGGAAGGTGCAGAGAGTTTCCACACACTCCCTGGCCCCACACATGCATAGCCTCCCCATTGTCAGCATCTCTCACCAGGGCGGCCCATTTGTTAGAATTGGTGAAACTGGCCTGGTGCAGTGGCTCATGCCTGTAATCCCAGCACTTTGGGAGGCCAAGGGGGGCAGATCACAAGGTCAGGAGTTCAAGACCAGCCTGGCCAACGTGGTGAAACCTCATCACTACTAAAGATACAAAAAATGAGCTGGGCGTGGTGGCACATGCCTGTAGTCCCAGCTCCTTGGGAGGCTGAGGCAGGAGAATTGCTCGAACCCAGGAGGCGGAGGTTGCAGTGAGCTGCCATTGCACCACTGCACTCCAGCCTGGGTGACAGGGCAAGACTCAGTCTCAAAAAAAAAAAAAAATCGGTGGTGAACCTGTGATACATCATCACCCCAAGTTCATAGTTTATACTAGGGCTCACTCTTGGTGTTCTGTGTTCCTGAAATGACATGTATCCAACATTGTAGTACTGTATGGAGTGTTTTCATGCCTTAAAAATCCTCTTTGGTCTGTCTGTTCATCCCTCCCCCTTACCCTGGGCAACCGCTGACCTTTTTACTGCCTCCATAGTTTTGTCTTATCCAGAATGTCATACAATTGGAATCACACTGGCTTTTTTTCCCTTAGTAATAGGCATCTAAGTTTCCTCCATGTCTTTCCATGACTTGATAGCTCATTTCTTTTTAGCGTTGAATAATATTCCAAAAGGAACCAATTTTTTTACTCATCATTTAGCTGTGTTAACCACATGCATTATTAACATTGTTAAGCAAGACCTTTGTCTTCAAAGAGCTCTCTATTGAAGGAGGTGGGAAGTGCAGTGTGTGACAAATGCCTGAAAAGGGAAAGCTCACAGGGCAGCGAGAATGCAGGGTGCATCTGGGGCAGGGCACACCTGCAGTGTTCCCCTCTCTCTGTGAGGTGATGGGGGGACGTAGATGGGGTATAAGATAGCGTCCATTTCCCAAGGAATTGTATTACTATACTTACTATAGCAAGATAAGCTGGTTACCACCCATACTATAACAGTAGGTAATAGAATCTAATCT
>NW_026658243.1:0-2254 GCF_009828535.3 Hylobates moloch | reverse complement strand
CATGAATATGGTGACCTCCCAGGAGAGGGAGGTCAGAAATGGAGCAGGTCAAAACTCCTGTGTTGGTCAGTGGTGGGGCTGCACCTGTCATTAGCCACTGTGCTCCAGCCTGGGCAACAGTGAGGCCCTTTTATAAAAATGGCTCTTTATTAAAAAATATAAATAAAATATATTAGCATAAGTCTATATTGTTTGCATAAAGCCAATGACTACATCTGTAAGTGCAGTTCTGTTTGCTTGAGCTAGCCTGTGTCTTGTTTATATATGATTAAGGGATTTTATTTGGCTTTCGTTTTTCTATGTGTTCCTCCTCTTCTCTGCACAAATTTTGATCTCATTTATTCCCTAGATGTTTGAAAGTGGATGCACTAGATTTCTCTATTTTAATGTAAAAGGAATGATATGTTTTAAATTTACATGACTAATATTTTTTCATGCAAATCATTCAAATTCATCTGGGTGTTCTTTATTTTAATTTGTTCAAGTAGCTAGCATTACAACATTGGATTTGGTGGTTTGGGTTGCATTTGTATAATTTCTCATATATTAAGTTGTTTCATTGCAATGAGAATAAAGAATTGTTGGTTGGGCATGGTGGCTCACACCTGTAATCCCAGCACTTTGGGAGGCCGAGGCGGGTTGATCATGATGTCAGGAGTTCGAAACCAACCTGGCCAACATGGCGAAACCCCGTCTCTACTAAAAATACAAAAATTAGCCAGGTGTGGTGGTGTGTGCCTGTAATCCCAATTACTCGGGAGGCTGAGGGAGGAGAATTGCTTGAACCTGGGAAGCAGGGGTTGCAGTGAGCCAAGATCATGCCACTGCTCCAGCCTGAACGACAGAGTGTGATTTTGTCTCAACAACAACAACAAAAGAATTGTTTACTTTGAAAGGGCAATTATATACGTGTTTAATGATAGAGTTAATTATAATGTTTTTTTTTTTTTTTAAATCTTAAGAGATGACCTTTGATTTAGACTCATCTCCGAAGAGGTCAGCCATCACCCACCAATCAATGCATTTCATGCTGAAGGATTAAACAATGACTTCATCTTTCATGGTTCAATCTATCCCAAACTGAAATTCTGGGGGAAGAGTGTAGAAGCAGAACCCAAAGGAACCATCACCTTGGAGTTCCTTGAGTGAGTTCTAATCAAGCTATTACACTCTTTTCATGTAGACCTACCTGTAAGTGTAGACATGCACACTCAGCTGACCTTACTGTTCAAAAGCTGGAGAAAAAGAAACAGCTTTCATACAGTGCAAACTGTCTACCTCTATGTAAAAGAACTTGAGAAACACGGCAGTAGCCATTGCTAATTAATCTGGGTATGTGTAAATAGTTTAACTTGATGTTTGACTCTGGTGTTTGGATCTATTTTAAGATCGATGGAGTTAATTGCTTCATGACAGTACTTATGAAACATGCTTTTTTATATCCCTGTGCCAATGTTTTGTTTACAGATCTTTCAAAATGAATTCACTCTGAGAAATAATGAAATGACAATTGTGTGGCACATGTTAGGCATTAAATTGGGAGTTGTCTTCTTTTGCACGATTAGCTTTAAATCCACAATTAATTCCAGTTAGGATAGAATAAGCATACGATACCCTATCTCTTTAACACTGATTACAACTAGATACCCCGGACAGAAGACAAAGCAACAACCCAAAGACTCTGAAAAGCAGATAGTAGCAGGCAGACTGGGGAGAGAAATCAAAACCTGAACACCAATATGGCAGTGAGTTTACTGGTTTTATATATTTCTTCCAAATCTCCTGGCTTAGAATCAGAGCAGCAAATTGCAGAACTGGGGATGGAGGCCGACCGAAAAAGTTCTAAGAGTAATTCTTTCTTTCTAATTAAAGGACCTAGAAAGATACCCTTGCGGAAAGCAGAGAATAGGGGAAATCCTGTTTTAATTTTGTCTCACAGTCTTGCCCCAAAGCAAGCACTAGGGTCTGTAGCTACACTCCTGCTGCGATGGTGGCTGTGGCAATCACACACTTACCTCAAACTCAGAGTCCTTCTCTTTGGCCAGAGAAACTGAGTAAAGGAAACCCTAGGGTCCAAAGAGTGTGAGAGAATTCCTGTTACTTGTTTTTCTTTCTTTTCCTTTAACCATTTGCCCCAGAGGAAGACCTAGTTGTGGGAGATACAAGACAGAGCAGAGAGACTCAAACCCCAGCTTCCCAGCCGGAGTGGAGAGAAAGCGCCCCCTGGTGTCTAAGAGTGTTGGGGAAACCACAA
>NW_026658242.1:0-4233 GCF_009828535.3 Hylobates moloch | reverse complement strand
TAATTGAGGAGTTTTGAAACACTCTTTCTGTAGAAACTGAAAGTGGACATTTGGAGCGCTATGAGGTCTATGGCGGAAAAAGGAATATCTTCAAATAAAAACTATACAGAAGCATTCTCTGAAACTTCATTCTTATCTGTGCGTTCATCAATCTGACCTGAACCAAACTTTTGATTGACGAGTTTTGAAACACTCCTTCTGTAGAAGCTGCAAGTGGACATTTGGAGCGCTATGATTCCTATCGTTGTAAAAGGAATATCTTCAAATAACAACTACACAGAAGCATTCTGTGAAATTTCTTTCTGATCTGTGCGTTCAACTAACAGAGTTGAACCTTACTTTTGATTGAGGAGTTTTCAAAGACTATTTGTGAAGAAACTGCAAGAGAACATTTGGAGCGCTATGAGACCTATCGTGGAAAAAGGAATATCTTCAAATAAAAGCTACCCAGAAGCATTCTGTGAAACTTCTTTCTGATCTGTGCGTTCAACTAACAGAGTTGAACCTAACTTTTGTTTCAGGAGTTTTGAAACACTCTTTTTGTAGAAACTGCAAGTGGACATTTGGAGCACTACGAGGCCTATCGTGGAAAAAGGAATAGCTTCAAATAAAAACTACGCAGAAGCATTCTGTGAAACTTCTTTCTGATCTGTGCATTCAACTTATAGAGTTGAACCTAACTTTTGATTGAGGAGTTTTGATACACTCTTTCTGTAGAATCTGAAAGAGGACATTTGGAGCGCTACGAGGCCTATCGCGGAAAAAGAAATATCTTCAAATAAAAACCACACAGAATTATTCTGTGAAACATCTTTCTTATCTGTGCGTTCAACTATCAGAGTTGAACCTTACTTTCGATTGAAGAGATTAGAAACACTCCTTCTGTAGAAACTGAAAGTGAAAATTTGGAGCGCTATGAGGCCTATCGCGGAAAAAGGAATATCTTCCATGAAAAACTACAAAGAAGCATTCTGTGAAACTTCTTTCTGTTATGTGCATTCAACTAACAGAGTTCAACCTTACTTTTGATTGAGGAGTTTTAAAACACACTTTCTGTAGAAACTGCAAGTGGACATTTGGAGCGCTATGAGGTCTATCGCAGAAAAAGGAATATCTTCAAATAAAAACTACACAGAAGCATTCTGTGAAACTATTTACTGATCTGTGTGATCAAGTAACAGAAGTGAACCTTACTTTTGATTGAGGTGTTTTGAAACACTATTTCTGTAGAAACTGCAAGTGGACATTTGGAGCGCTATGAGGCCTATCGCGGAAAAAGGAAAATCTTCAAATAAAAACTACACAGAAGCATTGTGTGAAACTTCTTTCTGATCTGTGCATTAAACTAACAGAGTTGAACCTTACTTTTGATTGAGGAGTTTTGAAACACTCTTTCTGTTGAAACTGAAAGTGGATATTTGGAGTGCTATGAGGCCATTCGCGGAAAAAGTAATGTCTTCTAATAAAAAATACACAGAAGCATTCTGTGAAACTACTTTCTGATATGTGCGTTCAGCTACCTGAGTTGAACCTCACTTTTGCTTGAGGAGATCTGAAACACTCTGTAGAACCTGCAAGTGGACATTTGGAGCACTATGATGCGTATCTCAGAAAAAGAAATATCTTCTATGAAAAACTACACGGAAGCATTATGTGAAACTTCTTACTGATCAGTGAGTTCAAGTAATAGAGGAGAACCTTACTTTTGGTTGAGGTGTTTTGAAACACTCTTTCTGTAGAAACTGCAAGTAGAAAATTGGAGCGCTATGAGGCCTATCGTAGAAAAAGGAATATCTTCAAATAAAAACTACCCAGAAGCATTCTGTGAAACTTTTTTCTGATCTCTTCATTCAAATATCAGAGTTGAACCTTACTTTTGATTGAGGAATTTTGAAACACTCTTTCTGTAGAAACTGCAACTGGACATTTGGAGCGCTATGAGGCCTATCGTGGAAAAAGGAATATCTTCAAATAAAAACTACACAGAAGCATTCTGTGAAACTTCTTTCTGATGTGCGTTCAACTAACAGAGTTGAAACTTACTTTTGATTTTGGAGTTTTAAAACACTCTTTCCGTAGAAACTGCAAGTGGACATTTGGAGCGTTATGAGGCCTATTGTGGAAAAAGGGATATCTTCAAATAAAAACTACACAGAAACATTCTGTGAAACTTCATTCTGATCTGTCCGTTCAACTAACAGATTTGAACCATACTTTTGATTGAGGAGTTTTGAAACACTATTTTTGTAGAAACTGCAATTGAGCCTTTGGAGTGTCCTGAGGCCTATAGCGGAAAAAGGGATATCTTCAAATAAAAACTACACAGAAGCTTTCAATGAAACTTCTTTGTGATCTGTGGGTTCAACTAACAGAACTGAACCTTACTTTTGATTGAGGAGTTTTGAAACACTCTTTCTTTATAAACTGTAATTGGACATTTGGAGCGCTTCGAGGCCTGTCTGGGAAAAAGGAATATCTTCAAATAAAAACTACACAGAAGCATTCTGTGAAACCTCTTTCTGATATGTGCGTTCAACTAACAGAGTTGTACCTTACCTTTGATTGAGGAGTTTTGAAACACTCTCTAGAAACTACAAATGGACATTTGGAGCGCTATAAGGCCAATCGTGGAAAAAGAAATATCTTCAAATAAAAACTACACAAAAGCATTCTGTGAAACTTTTTTCTGATTTGTGCGTTCAACTAACACAGTTGAACATTACTTTTGATTGAGGAGTTTTGAAACACACTTTCTGTAGAAACTGCAAGCGGACATTTGGATTGCTTCGAGGCCTATCACGGAAAAAGGAATATCTGCAAATAAAATTACACAGAAGCATACTGTGAAATTACTTACTGATCTGTGCATTCAACTAGCAGAGTTGAACCTCACTTTTGATTGAGGAGTTTTGAAACACTCTTTCTGTAGAAACTGCAAGTGAACATTAGGAGGGCTATGAAGCCTATCGCGGAAAAAGGAATATCTTCAAATGAAAACTACAGAGAAACATTCTTTGAAACTTCTGTCTGATCTGTCCATTCAACTAACAGAGTTGAGCCTTACTTTTGATTGAGGAGTTCTGAAACACTCTTTCTGTAGAAACTGCAAGTTGGTATTTGGAGCGTTATGACGCCTATCGCAGAAAAAGTACTATCTTCAAATAAAAACTACACAGAAGCATTCTGTGAAACTTCTTTCTGAACTGTGCATTCAACTAACAGAGTTGAACACTACTTTTGATTGAGCAGTTTTGAAGCACTCTTTCTGTAGAGACTGCAAGTGGAGATTTTGAGCGCTATGAGGCCTATCGTGAAAAAAGGAATATCTTCAAGTAAAAACTACACAGAAGTATTCCGTGAAACTTCTTTCTGATCTGTGCATTCAAGGAACAGAGATGAAACTTACTTTTGATTGAGGAGATTTGAAACACTCTGTAGAAACTGCAAGTGGACATTTGGAGCGCTATGAGGACTTTCGCGGAAAAAGGAATATCTTCAAATAAAAACTACACCGAAGCATTCTGTGAAACTTCTTTCTGATCTGTGCGTTCAACTAACAGAGTTGAACATCATTTTTAATTGAGGAGTTTTGAAACACTCTTTCTGTAGAAACTCAAAGTGAATATTTGGAGGGCTATGAGGCCTATAGCGGAAAAAGGAACATCTTTAATTAGAAACTACACAGAAGCATTCTGTGAAACTTCGTTATGATCTGTGCATTCAACAATCAGACTGGAATCTTACTTTTGATTCACGAGTTTTGAAACACTCTTTCTGTAGAAACTGAAAGTGGACATTTCGAGTGCTATGAGGCCTATCGTGGAAAAAGGAATATTTTCAAATAAAAACTACACAGAAGCATTCTGTGAATCTTTTTTCTGATATGTGCATTCAACTACCAGAGATGAAACTTACTTTTGATTGAGGAGTTTTGAAACAATCTTTCTGTAGAAACTGCAAGTTGACATTTGGAGCGCTACGAGGCATATCACGGAAAAAAGAATATCTTCAAATAAAAATTACACAGAAGCATTCTGTGAAACTTCTTTCTGATATGCGCGTTCAACTATCAGAGTTGAACCATACTTTTGATTGAGGAGATTTGAAACACTCTTTCTATAGAAACTGAATGCGGACATTTGGAGCGCTATGAGGCCTATCACGGAAAAAGGAACATCTTCAAAACAAACTACAAAGAAGCATTCTGTGAAACTTCTTTCTGATGTGTGCGTT
>NW_026658241.1:0-4233 GCF_009828535.3 Hylobates moloch | reverse complement strand
ATACTGTCTTTATTGTAGTTTTATATTGTCTTTAAATTTAGTAGTGTGAGTCCTACAATTCTTATTTTATTTTTTAAAATTGTTTTGACTGTTTTAGGTTTCTTGCATTTCCACATCAATTTTAGAATTAGCTTGTCAACTTTTACAAAAGTCTGCAAGTGTTTTCATTGACATCATATTGAATGTTGATCTGTAGAAATGAATATTAACAATAATAAAACTTCCATTCTGTCAATACAGTATATCTTTGCATTTATTTAGGACTTCTTTGATTTTTCCCAACAATGCTTTGTAATTCTGTTTTACATCTCTTGATAATCTATTGTTAATTTCTTCCTTAAAATTCAATATTTCATTTGAATTTTTTTGGATGCTACTTGGATGTATTTTATTTTTTGGGCGGTATCCTAAATGGTAACTTTTAAATTTTTAAATTTCGATTTCTGTGTATTCATAACTAGTATACAGAGATGCAATCAATTTTATATATTAATTAACCTCATATACTCTCTAAATTTTTCAAAATACAAATATTAGTTTGAGTGGCTTCTTTGTGGATTGTCTAAGATTTTCTACATAAATGATTATGTCTTCTGTGAATATATGCAGTTTTATTCCTTCCTTTCCAAGCTTCATGCTTGCTTTCCCTGTATCTTTTTTTATTCCACTGGATAGTATTTCCAGTACAATGTCGAATAACATTGTACCAATGTTAAATAACATTATACCACTTTTCATGTAATATAAGAACTGTACAACAGTATACAATGCTTCTATTTCCCTCCCCAAGACTTTGTGCTATTTTTGTTGTACATTTTACTCCAACATATGTTTTATGCCTCATACTATGTTGTTATTACTTTTGATTTATACAGTTATCTTTTTCCTTTCTTTTAACCATTTGGCAAAGTAACATTGCATAAGCTGTTTAGTAACTAGGACACAGCTTACACAGCATGTTAAATGCATATACATTATCAGCAGCAAATTAGAAACAGAAAATAGCAGTATTGAGTTACAAGTCTCCTATAATTTTTTAAAAGAGGAAAAATTATGTTGTTGAATCTGAAGAGCTAGTTAAGTATAGTCTGAATCTTAAGGGACATCATCTGCCATATTCTTAAATTTTAATACTTACAAATGCCTAGTTTTAAGGTAATAAAGCAGCTGGTTGTGTCTACAACATGTTATTCTATGACACCACATCAAAAAACTTTCAGTAAAGAAACTCATTCCTGTTTTCTTAGTAGCATCTAAAAGACTACCAAATACCAAGAATCTTAACTTTTAAATGGTGGTGTTCCAGATATGATGCCAAAAAGTCATCTGATAATTTAGTTTCATAACCGAATTAAGTATCCAAGAAAAGAAAAATTACCCATCATTATCTCATTATCTCGCCATCAGAATTTACAAACAAATATTTCTATTTTGCAGGATTCCTTCTTTTAATATTTTAAGTAAAATATGGGCATATTAAAGTAATAATATACAAATTTATGTTCTGCATCCTTCCTCTACCAATTTGGCCCTGTGCCTCTTTGAAGAATTAAAAACCCTACAAAACTAAATTTTCATAATGAAAATAATAGTGTAATAAAGTCCAAAACAAATCGTGATGCTGTTGGTTTTCAAAAAGCTTTAAGGCCTGAGATGAGCAACCCACTGTAACATTATACACTAATCAAGCTGATAGTGCTCTTACAATTTATCTCTGTCAGCTGATTTCATAAAGTAGCTTTGTCAACTGTAAACAAAGCCAATTATCTTTTTAAGAGACTAAGGAATAAGTTTAAAAAGTGTTTTATATTTATCTGCATATTTAAGTTTCCAGGGCTCTTTATTCTTTTGTGTATATTCAAATTTCCATTTATCTTTTTTTTCTGCCTGAAGAAATTCCTTTAGCATTCATTCTAATGCTGGTGTGTTGATGATGAATTTTCTTAGCTGTTGTATGTCTGGACATATTTTTATTTTACATTTGAAAGATATTTTTACTGGGTATAGAATTCTAGATCGATGGTTGATTTTTGTTTTTTCACTTTCAAAGCTTCAAAGATGTTTTTCTACTGTGTTTTGGTTTGCATTGTTTCTGGTGAGAAGTCTGATTTAATTTTATTCATTTTCTGTATCATATATCTTTTTCTCCACTTCTGGTTGCTTTTAAGATTTGTTCTTTTTATTACTGTTTTCATAATTAGATTGTAATTAATGTTTTTTCATTTTTCTTATGCTCAGGATTCATTTGGTTTGGGTTTGTAGGTTTATAGTTTTCATCAAATTTATAAATTTTGCCCATTATTTCTTTAAATAATCTTACTCACATCTCAGCCTCCAATTACAAATAGGTTAAGCCACTTGATGTTCACTGATACTCTTTCATTTTTTAGCCATTTTCTCTCTGTTTTATTCTGATAGTTTATGTTGCGCTGCCTAAAGGTTTATTCGTTTTTTTTCTGCAATGACAATCTGTTGTTAGTTTATTGAATTTTTTCATCTCAGATACTGTATTTTTCTCTAGAATTTTAATTTAAGTCTTTTAATATCTTCTGTTTATTTCTTCATTGTCTTCATGTTTTTCTCTACCTATTTGTATACATGGCAGAAATTTATAACTGCTGTTTTATGGCTTTTGTCTATTAATTCTGTAATCTGTGTTATTTATGTTTTTATTCTATTGACTGATTTTTCTCCTTATTATGGATCACATTTTCTTATTTCTTTGCATGCCTGGTAATTTTTTTTATTATTATACTTTAAGTTCTGGGATACATGTGCAGAACGTTCAGGTTTGTTACATAAGTATACACGTGCCATGGTGGTTTGCTGCACCCATCAACCCGTCATCTACATTAGGTATTTATCCTAATGCCATCCCTCCCCTAGCCCCCAAGCCCCAGCAGGCCCTGGTGTGTGATGTTCCCCTCCCTGTGTCCATGTGTTCTCATTGTTCAACTCCCACTTATGAGTGAGAATATGCGGCGTTTGGTTTTCTGTTCTTGTGTTAGTTTGCTGAGAATGATGGTTTCCAGCTTTGTCCATGTCCCTGCAAAGGACATGAGCTCATCCATTTTTATGGCTGTGCATGCCTGGTAGTTCTTTATTGGATTCCAGACATTTTGTTGCAGATTGTTGTGTGTTGGTTGTTTTTGTATTCCTTTATGTATTTTTGCACTTTGTTCTGGAACAAAGCTAGGTTACTTAGAAAAATTTTGATAAATGAAGCCTTGATTTTAGGCTTTGCTAGGCAGATCCGTAACAACCTTGCATCTAGAGTTAATGTTTCTCAGCATTAAGGCAATCCTCTATTGAGAAAAACTATTGCTACATTTATTCTAAGCCTCTTTACTTTTCACGCTATTGTAAACGGTATTTTATTTTGTTTTGTAATTGTTCATGGCTAATATATAGAAATACAGAAACCATGCTAAATTTATTTGTTAATTCGAATAATCTATAGATCCTTTTGAATTTTCTATATTCACAATTATACTCCTGAAAATGACAATTTTAATTTTTCCTTTTCAATTGCATTTCTATCTTTCCTCTTTTTGGCTAGGATCTCTAGTACAGTGCTGATTAAAAGTTTAGATAGTTGTCATCCTTGGCTCACTCCTGATCTTAAAGGGGAAACTACTAAAATTACATCATTCACTATGATGTTTGCTGTAGTCTTGTTTGTAGCTACTCTTCATCAGATGAAGGAAATTCCTATCTATTCCTAGTTTTTAAGACTTTTTATTAGCAATAGAACATTTTTTTTGAGACAGGATCTTGCTATGTTGCCCAGGCTGGTCTTGAACTCCTGGATTCAAGTGATCCTGCTGCCTCAGCTTCCCGATTAGCTGGACTACAGGTGCATGTGAGCATGCTCAGTAATGTAACATTTTTCTCAATGATTGAAATATTTATATGATTCTTTTCCCCTTTATTTGGTTAATGTGATGAATTATGTTGATTTAAAAATTTTAAGCCACACTTGTATTTTTGAAATAACTCCAACTTGTTCATGGTGTTTTCTTTTATATATATTTCTTTTTTTTAATTTTTTTTTTATTTTTTTTTATTATACTTTAGGTTTTCGGGTACATGTGCACAATGTGCAGGTTTGTTACATATGTATCCATGTGCCATGTTGATTTCCTGCACCCATTAGCTCGTCATTTAGCATTAGGTATATCTCCTAATGCTGTCCCCGCCCCCCCCCCACCCCCCACCCCACAACAGTACCCG
>NW_026658240.1:0-4234 GCF_009828535.3 Hylobates moloch | reverse complement strand
TTCTGTATACTGAGATAATAGTGGGGAAGAGGTCTTGAGATGACACCGGTAGGCTTCTTGACGCAAAAAGGTAGAAAAGTTTTCTTGGAGTTAACCAGCATGTCATTTCTCATTGTCCAAGAATCATTGCAAAATCTAACAGCCCAGTTCCAACAATGCCCAACATCCACCTCTCAGGAATATCTTCCAAGAGTGAATGGCAGGGCTCGCCATCAAGGAAAAAACTTAGATTTTGTTGGAGTTGGGGCAGTGTTGAGATCATCAGAACCAAAGATTAGCTGTCTCAGAACTTCAAACAAGGGGAATATACTAAGTGCTTATTTTATTATCCCAGGAAATATGCACTACAGGAATAAGAAAACAGTCACATGAAAACATAGTGTTATAAACTTCTAATGGATGTGGGCTTTACATAGTGTCTACGTATGCCAGGTTATCCCTGGAAATATGGGTCAGGACAGCAGGCACATAAAAGAAGAAATTTGTCCTTAGATTTAACCAAGGTGCTATTCTTCCTTATCGAGGAGTCCTTACTGACTCCCAGAGCCTAGTCCCAAGAGTTGTCCACATCCAGCTCCCAGTAGTGTTTGCCAGAGGAGAAGACCCAGGCTCCCCATACAGCAAAATAGTCAGATCTGTCAGAATGCAAAGATTCAGGTCTAAACATCAAACTTCTCACATCCTCAAACAGCCTGATATTGTAATTGGTTACTTCCCAAGTGAAGGAAATTTCCACTGTGGAGAAAAGAGAATGTTCCAGTGAAAAGGAGTTTATAAATTCTTATGTTCAGATAAGAAAGAGATTCTCACTAGAAAACACAGGTCAAGATTAGAAAGAAACTTCTGTCTGGAAAAATGTTGGAATCAAAGGGTGTTAGGATATTTGCACAAGTAAACGGCTAAACTTCAATGATCACAGTTTCTATAAACTCAAAAAGTATAAAGGGGAGGAAGGTCATGTCTATGTCTAGTTAGCGACCTTTCATAGCAACTGAAAAACTGGAAGCCCTTGCACTGCAGCCAAGTCCATAGCAATAAAATTAACCTTCATTGTCTCTTCTCTGTCAGGGCAGAGCAGGAGGCTTGGGACAGGAGATGAGGTGGGGAGCCATCCTTAGACCCAAATGAAAAAGTTATCACTTTGCCAGAAATATTATAATCTGCCAGTTAAACTAGTCAAATCATACTTAAAGAGAAAATCTGAATCTGCCTTCTGAAAAGGGCAGCTTCCTTGCAAGAATTATCTGACTTTCATGCCAGATTCAGGCACAGACATCTTTTATCTGCTGGATTTATCATGATCTATCCTGGAGTTCTAAGGCCTCATCAACCAACAAATCATGTTCCTATCGTTCACAGATTCTCAGTTTTTGCATTGTTATATAAGTTACTCATGTATACTTTAGTTGACTAAAATGCACATGATTAAAATTATAAATGCTATGAAACTTCACCTGAAATGTATTTAAAAAAACACTGTCACTCAAATCAGTCATTAACTGCACTGAATTTGAAATTGAAATGTCCTGAATTAATTCAGTTCTGTATACTTCCTGTAATAATTGTATACAGGAAATTGTATCACGGTTGAACCATACATGAATAGTTCTACATCCTAAAGAGCACTTCTGCATGTTTTACTCTTCTAAGAAATTTGTTATATGGCTGATTCCACCATATTTTATTTAGTTTTGTCTGTTTGATGGCAATGAAACTATAAATGTAAATACCTATTCACAGACTATTTTCTTCTAGATGAAAGATCATTACACTGGGAAGGCTGCCATGGAAAACCAGAATTGAAGGCATTGCATGTGGATCCCACCAAGAGGGTGACACTCACCTAGAAAGTGGTTGGACCTATCCACCAGCCCAGTGATGGGCCCTGTAGTGAGCTCTGGATTCACAGGCTGGGGCACGTGCAGCAGCACGGACTCACTCCTGCAAGGAAGTAGCTTGAGTTGGTTAAGTTTCTGATGTCTGTGTTTAAGAAATAGATTCCAACAGAAAATGCTTCATTCAAACCCACTTCTGATATTGTAATTCACCTCCACAGTCCTAGGATGGGTTTCTGGCTCTTAGGGAATCTTTCTAACTCTTCACTCCATTTCTAACCTACTGCCACCAAAAGATAAATGCCTCTCTCCCTATCTGCCACCAAATAGTTGATCTCTAATTATGATTCTGAATCCTAAAAAGAGGCAATCGTATTCTAGCAACTTCTGCATTGAACTCTTCAAAACATAACCCCCTGAGTTACTTGGAAAAGTAAGAAAAGGTTAATGTCTGATACAAGGAATAGGTAACATTCAACATACAACACAAAGACATGAGTACACACACACAATCACACTGAGACATTGTGGTGTTAGTAAATTATGTTTTCACATTGTTGGAAACAGCTTGATGTTTTTCATAGCATGCCTTGTGCTCCAGCTTGCACTGACGGCCAATAACATACCTTGCCACCATGTCTCCCAAATCCTGTAGAGAGAGAGAGAGAAAAAAAATGACTTCTTTAGAAAGTTGTTATTCCTGTTGGGTGAGGTAGCTCACACCTGTAATCCCAGCACTTTGGGAGAACAAGGTGGATGGATCACCTGAGGTCAGGAGTTCCAGACTAGCCCTGACAACATGGCAAAAACCCATCTCTACTAAAAATACAAAAAAATTAGCTGTGTGCGGTGGTGCATACCTTTATTCCCAGATACTAGGGGGGCTGAGGTAAGAGAATCACTTGAACCAGGGAGGCAGAAGTTGCAGTGATCTGAGATTGGGCCACTGGACTTCAGCCTGGATGACAGAAGACTCCGTCTCAAAACAAACAATCAAACAAACAAGTTGCTATTCTGCGGATCTGCTCTTTAGGTTTCGAAAACTTTAGAATTACCACATACTATCACTGCAACAGTTTTAAAATGTATTCTCATCTCTAACACTTATTATACCTGTAAGACCTATTGACATAATCTATTTCTGATAAATTCAGGACCCTAAATTTGAGTGAGAGAGAAAGGTGTGACTAGTGACTGCGCATTGCTGCAGCTGTCTACAATGTGGTCTTTTTCAGGGCTAGTCCCCGAAAGGTAATGTGGCTCAAATCAAGAGCATTTCAAACCTAGGACTTCCCAAAAGGGGGAAGAAGGAAATGTTAGTTTTTCCCTAATTTCTTTGTATTATCCAATAGAAACAAAAATAGAATTTTCACATGAATTTTTTTCTTCCAGAGTTTGAATGAAACGTGCTGGAGGAGGAAGCTTGTGGTAAAAAATGTTCTATGGAAATCTAGTTGCACAATTCCATAAAACTTTCTTTCCATGATTAGGTTAGGAGTTATAGTTTATCTCTATAGCCGGTGGGAATGACTCTCACCATCAATGCAGGAGCTGAAGAAAGAATGTCTTTGGTACCCAATGGAAGGCAAAGATGTAAAGGTCAGCTAACACAAAGTACCTCAAGGGACACCCTCGTTTCTTACCTGGAGCAGCTCCATATCTGGCTTATGACACATTTCCATTAGTTCCTGATACATTTCTTTCAAGTGTTTACTTTTGATCCATGTTCATCCAACTTCTCTGGAGTTGCTGAAAAATCTCTTGGTATTCCTTGTTCAGTCTCTCTAAATGTTGTTTTTCTCCTTTATGGAGAACTGGATGCAGCTTCCTATACTAATTCCTGATCATCTGTGCCCATAAAACCACATCACTCTGTAGGGACATGGATTTTGTAGGCTAAATGCTTAGGTCTACTTCCACCTCACAGAACCCACAAATTCATCCTCCTCATTCCTTCTTTTATTTTGCACCCTTTACAAACAGGACGATGAGCTAAGCAAGACCTTCCTTCAAAATTTATGTAATTCAGCAATTCCCTAACACCTGCAAAAAATCCCTTTAGCTTTAAAGGTTTAAATACATCTCCTCTTGAATCTGAAATACCATTGGAAAACAACTAAAATTTATGATTGATTGTTAAATTGTCATCAATAATACATATAATCTTTGTTATTCAATTAGTTTGTAGTCTCAAACCTTTGTACTTCACAGCGCAAACAATCACTCTAAGTAGAGATGTTGTTAGTATATTATAATCAGGATCAGAAGCCATCACACGGAAAGGATCTTAGTAAAAAATTTAACCCCCATCTCTCAAATGGACTACCTCTTTCTGTCTCCTGTCTTTCTTCCCTCAAAAGCCACAGGCTCTGAATTGCCCTGCCATTCTAAGAACATGA
>NW_026658239.1:0-4235 GCF_009828535.3 Hylobates moloch | reverse complement strand
ACATCAATTAATACATGTAAGATTTACATTGGTTTGATCTAGAGGAATGGGACAAATCGAAGTGGCGACTTCCAGCTCATTCGCAGATTTAAGCATATTCTTATTGGCAATTGGTTGAAAGAGTTATTATCTACAAAAAGAATGTCTGCCTTATGATAAGGGGTTGTGGAGACCTAGGTTTTATCATGCAGATGAAGCCTCCAAGTAGCAAGCTTTAGAGAGAATAGATTGTAAATGTTTCTTATCAGACTTAAGGTGTAAATGTTTCTTATCAGACTTAACGTGTAAATGTTTCTTATCAGACTTAAGGTCTGTGTTGATGTTAATGCTGGAGGGATATAATGAGGCATGTCCAACCCCTACTTCCTGTCATGGCCTGCACTAGTCTTACAGGTTAAATTTTAGGGTGCTCTGACTGAAGAGGGAGTCCATTCAGATAGATCCAGGGGGCCTTCGAATTTTATTTTTGGTTTACACTTTTTTTTATCTTCTTAGCTATCGTATTCAGAAATAAAATGTGAGGCAGTTTTGCCTGAAGCAGTCCTCAACTTGACTTTTCCCTTTGGCTTAGTAATTTTGGGGTTCTGAGGTTTATTTTCTTTTGCAATGTCCCTGGGAGTCATACAAAGCATAAGAATTCAACCAGATGGTTGACACTTTTATACCATCTTGAGGCTACAGAAAGATTGGGGGCTCAGAGAATGGGCCTTTTGGGAGGTTATGATAGTAAATCAGGTTTCAGCAGGAAAACATGTTAGGGGAGGGAGAAAAGCATACTGCTATTCATGGAGCAGGATGAATGGTTTCTCTTCTTGTGCTTATCTTTTTTTTCAGGTGGCAAACCTTTCCCAATAGCCCCATGGCTCTTCTTAGATCCCATTGACCTAATCACATTCCATACTTGTGGTCAAACCAGTGTTTGGTAAAGGGAATGGAGACCACAAAAAGCGGGAACCTTAGTGAAGAAGAAGGAAGTTTGGAAGGCAACCAATGAAATTTTCTTTAAGATTACAATACATCAGTAGATATTGCTAGTTATAACTGGTGGCTAGTCTGAAAGCTGTTGACATCAAGAAGCCATAATATGAAATGTCTATCAGGAAGCTCTTCCTGTTATTGATGAGGAAAGCAGGGCAATCCAATCCAGTTGATTTAGCGAAGGTCATATCACTGAGTAGCAGGACTTCAATCTACTTTATTAATTTTCTACTCCACTATTTTTTTAATGTAAGTTTTTTCTCTAGTTTTTAAATTTTACCTTTTGTCTGTTGCTAGTCCATTAGCAAACACTACCTTCAGGGAAAAAATATACCTATACAGTTACAATTCTTTGTGGTTAGATTTACATATGGAGAGAAATGACTACATTTTTGAAAGACATTTCACATTAAATTATTGTTTTAAAGAAAGTTGGCATATTTTGACATTTGTCTTTTTACACTTAGGAATAACTAAAGTATAATTCACTTTTTCTTTCTTTTAAATGCATCATGAAGTTATAAATGCTTTATCACTTGAAGAGCTTCATCTGGTTTCCTACTGCATTTTCTTAGATATCAACTATATTTTCCTTTGAGATAATGAATTTTTAAAATTTAAATTATTTCATTGCCATTCTGTTATATATTTTTTCAAATACGTGTTTTTGAAATAAATTATTTACATTACCTATATTAGTTTAGTTAAGTTGTGTTCACCAAATGAAATTCAAGACTTTTATCGTCACCAGTTTGTTCTCCTTTAATGCTAAAACCAGCCCAGTTGTCCCATAGAACTGATATTTACCGGTTTTTTTGAATTAACACGGAAGTTAACATAACCGATCTTAAAACTTGAAACATACATTTGTCTCATGTGAGTTTCTTCCTCAGGAAACCGACCCTCAGGCAAATAAATGAAACTTATCAGATCACCACATCTGATGAGAACTCATGAACGTAAAGAAGGGAACAACAGACAGTGGGTTCTACTTGAGAATGGAGGGTGAGAGGAGGAAGAGGAGCAGAAAAAGTAACTATTGGGTACTAGCCTTAATACCTGGATGATGAAATAATCTGTACAATAAACCCCTGTGACACGAGTTTACCTATAAAACAAACCTTCACATGTACCCCCAAACCTAAAAACCAAACCCCCAAACCAGACCCCTTATCCATCTTGACTGCTTCAGTACTCCCCTAATTACTGTTTTCCCTGTCATCTCTGCTATATAAGCCCCCAATTTTAATTGGTCCAGGGGGACAGATTTGAGACTGATCTCCCATTCTCCTTGGCTGCAGCACCAATTAAAGCCTTCTTCCCTGGCAATACTCATCTCAGTGACTGGCATTCTGTGCTGTGAGCAACAGGACCTAGACTGGACCCCTGGCATTTCCCTAAGAGGTATTGGTTCCCTGACTGGGATTGCATCACTAGTGGCTCCGCTGCTGCAGGGCCAGGAGAGTTTCGGAAGTCCTCCTAAGCAGCTGCCAGCCCTTTTATGGCTAGACGGGATTTCAGTCTCTCTCTGGCTCTGCCATAGCCAACCTCAACTGCATTCCTGAGTGTCTAGGAAGAGCAGCCTTTGAAATTTGACATCTACATAGGAATAGGTGAGTGTTTTTTGTGGGCCTAGACAGCAGTATCTGCTCCTCTCAGTTTGGGGAATTTTGAAGTAATTTCCATTTGCAGGTTGAACAAACCCAACCAATTGCAAGAAGTAAGTACCCTAACTGCTTCAGTTTGTACATTCCTGGAGCTTGTTAGTCACTACTGCAATTAGGTTTCTTTTTTTTGTTATATTATTGTTTCCTTTTTTTGAGACGGAGTCTCGCTGCTCTGACACCCAGCCTGGAGTGCAATGGCATGCTCTTGGTTCACTGCAACCTCCGCCTCCTGAGTTCAAGCGATTCTCCTGCCTCAGCCTCCCGAGTAGCCAGGACTACAGGTGCCTGCCACCATGCTCGGCTAATTTTTGTATTTTTAGTAGAGACGGGGTTTCACCATGTTGGCCAGGCTGGTCTCGATCTCCTGACCTCATGATTCACCTGCCTCGGCCTCCCAAAGTGCTGGGATTACAGGCATGCATCACTGTGCCCCACCCTGATTATTGTTTCTTTATGTGTGTGTGTCACTATAGTCGTGGGAAATCAGAATTCAATCCTAGAATGCCACCCTCTTGGGTGCATTCTTCAAAATTGTTCTGCATATAGTTATGAGACAAAGGAACAAAGGAAAATGCTATTCTTATGTAATGCTATTTGGCCCTGGTGTTCTTTGGAGTCTGAGGAGGCTTGAACTTACCACGGGTCTTTGAACTGCAGTGCTGTTACTGGTGGTAAGTCCACAAAGGTCCACAGCAGTTTCAGTCCTTGCCTCCTCAAAGGACAGAATTCAGCAGAGAGGCAGAAGTAGGTTTAAATCAGAGGCAAAAGTTTATCAAAGAAAGCAAACAGAGTACACTTGGAAGAAACCAAAGTGGATGACTCGAGAGATTCAAGTGCTTTGCTCAGTCCTTGGCTTGGGACTTTATACATTGGCTCATCTTCTGGGCTTCCTATTGTCCTCCCCTAATTCCTCCCTTGGGCGGTCTGTTGCTTGATTACCGCGTGCGCAGTGGCCTGTCAGCACTTGGGAGGGATTGCATGGGCATGTGTTTACTGAATTCGTGTACATGTTCACTTGGGGCAATTTTCCTTTACTGGTCCAGCACCCCCATGGGAAGGTCATATACCAGCCAAATTTCACCATCGTACCTCATTTTGCGTATACATGAAACCTTATCAGCAAATGCAGTTTACTGGCTCCTGGTGTTTTCTATCTGTTGGAAGATTCCTTTTCCTCCTGGCACCAGTCTTGTCCACTTATCATTTCAGAAGGATAGTTTTATACAGGCATGTCCTTCAGCCAATGAGAGCCCATTTTTCAAGTTCATATCATTTAAGTAAATATTTAATAAACAAGCTGGCTTTAGGATTACTGGTAAAATAAAAGTAGAAATGCCTTCAGAACTGTCAGCATACATTTTGTCTGGATTTTATATTTGTCTCTGCCAGATATTTTAATGTGTCAGGGTTTGGCACAAAAGATTATAAGACTGTAAACCAAGCCAGGAAGAAAATGATCTTTGTGTGGTTTTTTGGATAAATAAGACAAGTTTAATGTTGTTAGTTTAACGAAAACAGCTGAATCTACTGAGTTATTGGTGAAAATACTCATATGCTTAACTTTAAGGTTCTTAGATGAACACCTAATAT
>NW_026658238.1:0-4236 GCF_009828535.3 Hylobates moloch | reverse complement strand
TGTGCATTCAACTAAGACAGTTGAAACTTACTTTTGATTGAGCAGTTCTGAAACACTGTTTCTGTTGAAACTGCAAGTGGACATTCTGAGCGCTAAGGGGCCTATAGTGGAAGGAGTAATATCTTCAAATAAAAACTACAGAGAAGGATTCTGTGAAACTTCTTTCAGTTCTGTGCATTCAACTAACAGAGTTGAATCTTGCTTTTGATTGAGCAGTTCTGAAACTCTCTTTCTGTAGAAACTGCAAGGGGACATTCAGAGCGCTAAGGGGCCTATAGTGGAAAAAGGAACATCGTCAAATTATAACTACACAGAAGCATTCTGTGAAACTTCTTTCTGTTCTGTGCATTCAACTAACAGGGTTG
Organism: Hylobates moloch; assembly: GCF_009828535.3. Classification (NCBI taxonomy): domain Eukaryota; kingdom Metazoa; phylum Chordata; class Mammalia; order Primates; family Hylobatidae; genus Hylobates; species Hylobates moloch. The sequence continues at coordinate 3,871 of NW_026658238.1, read as the reverse complement.
AACATTACTTTTGATTGAGCAGTTCTGAAACACTCTTTCTGTAGAAAGTGCAAGTGGACATTCTGAGCGCTATGAAGCCTATAGTGGAAAAAGGGATATCTAGACATAAAAACTACGCAGAAGCATTCTTTGAAACTTCTTTCTCTTCTGTGCATTCAACTAACAGGGTTGAACATTACTTTTGATTGAGCAGTTCTGAAACACTCTTTCTGTTGAAACTGCAAGTGGACATTTGGAGCGCTAAGGGGCCTATAGTGGAAAAAGGAATATCTTCAACTAAAAACTACAGAGAAGGATTCTGTGAAACTTCTTTCAGTTCTGTCCATTCAACTAACAGAGTTGAATCTTGCTTTTGATTGAGCAGTTCTGAAACTCTCTTTCTGTAGAAACTGCCAGGGGACATTCAGGGCGCTAAGGGGCCTATAGTGGAAAAAGGAACATCTTCCAATAATAACTACACAGAAGCATTCTGTGAAACTTCTTTCTGTTCTGTGCATTCAGCTTAGAGGGTGGAACATTACTTTTGATTGAGCAGTTCTGAAACACTCTTTCTGTAGAAACTGCAAGTGGACATTTGGAGCGCTAAGCGGCCTGTAGTGGAAAAAGGAATATCTTCAACTAAAAACTACAGAGAAGGATTCTGTGAAACTTCTTTCACTTCTGTGCATTCAACTAACAGAGTTGAATCTTGCTTTTGATTGAGCAGTTCTGAAATTCTCTTTCTGTTGAAACTGCAAGGGGACATTCAGAGCGCTAAAGGGCCTATAGTGGAAAAAGGGACATGTTCCAATAAAAACAACACAGAAGCATTCTGTGAAACTTCTTTCTGTTCTGTGTATTCAACTAAAGGGGTTGAACGTTACTTTTGATTGAGGAGTTCTGAAACACTCTTTCTTTAGAAACTGCAAGTGGACATTCGGAGCGCTAGGGGGCCTATAGTGGAAAAAGGAATATCTTCAAATTATAACTACACAGAAGCATTCTGTGAAACTTCTTTCTGTTCTGTGCATTCAACTCACAGGGTTGAACATTACTTTTGATGGAGCAGTGCTGAAACACTCTTTCTGTAGAAACTGCAAGTGGACATTCGGAGCGCTATGAAGCCCATAGTGGAAAAAGGAATATCTTCAAATTATAACTACACAGAAGCATTCTGTGAAACTTCTTTCTGTTCTGTGCGTTCCACTAACAGGGTTGAACATTACTTTTGATTGAGCAGTTCGGAAACACTGTTGCTGTAGAAACTGCAAGTGGACATTCTGAGCGCTGTGATGCCTATAGTGGAAAAAGGGATATCTGGACATAAAAACTACACAGAAGCATTCTTTGAAACTTCTTTCTGTTCTGTGAATTCAACTAACAGAGTGGAAGCTTACCATTGACTGAGCAGTTCTGAAACACTCTTTCTGTTGAAACAGCAAGTGGACATTCGGAGCGCTAAGGAGCCTATAGTGGAAAAAGGAATATCTTCAACTGAAAACTACAGAGAAGGATTATGTGAAACTTCTTTCAGTTCTGTGCATTCAACTAACAGAGTTGAATCTTGCTTTTGATTGAGCAGTTCTGAAACTCTCTTTCTGTAGAAACTGCAAGGGGACATTCAGAGCGCTAAGGGGCCTATAGTGGAAAAAGGAACATCTTCCAATAAAAACAACACAGAAGCATTCTGTGAAACTTCTTTCTGTTCTGTGTATTCAACTAAAGGGGTTGAACCGTACTTTTGATGGAGGAGTTCTGAAACCCTCTTTCTGTAGAAATTGCAAGTGGACATTCCAAGCGCTATTTGGCCTACAGAGGAAAAAGGAATATCTTCAAGTAAAAATTACACAGAAGCATTCTGTGAAACTTCTTTCTGTTCTGTGCATTCAACTAACAGAGTTGAAGCTTACTTTTGATTGAGCAGTTCTGAAACCCTCTTTCTGTAGAAACTGCAAGTCGATACTCAGGGTACCAAAGGGCCGGTAGTGGAAAAAGAAATATCTTCATATAAAAACTGCAGAGAAGCATTTTGTGAAACTTCTTTCTGTTCTGTCCATTCAACTAACAGAGTTGAATCTTCCTTTTGATTGAGCAGTTCTGAGACACACTTTCTGGAGAAAATGCAAGTGGACATTCAGAGTACTAAAGGGCCAGTAGTGGAAAAAGTAATATCTTCAAATAAAAACTACACAGAAGCATTCTGTGAAACTTCTTTCTGTTCTGTCCATTCAACTAACAGAGTTGAATTTTCCTTTTGATTCAGCAGTTCTGAAACACTCTTTCTGTAGAAACTGCAAGTGGACATTCGGAGTGCTACGGGGCCTATAGTTAAAAAAGGAATATCTACAAATAAAAACTACAGAGAAGCATTCTGTGAAACTCCTTTGGGTTCTGTACATTCAACTAACCTAGTTAAAACTTGCTTTTGATTGAGCAGTTCTGAATCTCTCTTTCTGTAGAAACTGCAAGAGGACATTCGGAGCACTAAGGGGCCTATAGTGGAAAAAGGAAGATCTTCCAATAAAATCAACACAGAAGCATTCTGTGAAACTTCTTTCTGTTCTGTGTATTCAACTAAGAGTGTTGAAGCTTACTTTTGATTCAGCAGTTCTGAAACACTCTTTCTGTAGAAACTGCAAGTGGACATTCGGAGCGTTAAGGGGCCTATAGTGGAAAAAGAAATATCTTCAAATAAAAACTACAGAGAAGCAGTCTGCGAAAGTCCTTTCATTTCTGTGCATTCAACTAAAAGAGTATAAGCTTGCTTTTGATAGAGCAGTTCTGAAACTCTCTTTCTGTAGAAACTGCAAGAGGACATTCGGAGCACTAAGGGGCCTGTAATGGAAAAAGGAACATCTTCCAACAAAATCAACCCAGAACCCTTCTGTGAAACTTCTTTCTGTTCTGTGCATTCAACTAAGAATGATGAAACTGACTTTTGATTGAGGAGTTCTGAAACACTCTTTCTTAAGAAACTGCAAGTGGACATTCCGAGCGCTTAGGTGCCTATAGATGGAAAAAGGAATATCTTCCAGTAAAAACTACACGGATGCATTCTGTGAAACTTCTTTCTGTTGTGTGCATTCAACTAAGAGATTTGAATCTTACTTTTGATTCAGCAGTTCTGATACTCTCTTTCTGAAGAAAATGCAAGAGGAGTTTCTGAGCATTAAGGGGTCTATGGTGGGGAAAGGAACATCTTCCAATAAAAACAACACAGCAGCATTCTGTGAAACTCCTTTCTGTTCTGTGCATTCAACTAAGACAGTTGAAACTTACTTTTGATTGAGCAGTTCTGAAACACTGTTTCTGTTGAAACTGCAAGTGGACATTCTGAGCGCTAAGGGGCCTATAGTGGAAGGAGTAATATCTTCAAATAAAAACTACAGAGAAGGATTCTGTGAAACTTCTTTCAGTTCTGTGCATTCAACTAACAGAGTTGAATCTTGCTTTTGATTGAGCAGTTCTGAAACTCTCTTTCTGTAGAAACTGCAAGGGGACATTCAGAGCGCTAAGGGGCCTATAGTGGAAAAAGGAACATCGTCAAATTATAACTACACAGAAGCATTCTGTGAAACTTCTTTCTGTTCTGTGCATTCAACTAACAGGGTTGAACATTACTTTTGATTGAGCAGTTCTGAAACACTCTTTCTGTAGAAAGTGCAAGTGGACATTCTGAGCGCTATGAAGCCTATAGTGGAAAAAGGGATATCTAGACATAAAAACTACGCAGAAGCATTCTTTGAAACTTCTTTCTCTTCTGTGCATTCAACTAACAGGGTTGAACATTACTTTTGATTGAGCAGTTCTGAAACACTCTTTCTGTTGAAACTGCAAGTGGACATTTGGAGCGCTAAGGGGCCTATAGTGGAAAAAGGAATATCTTCAACTA
>NW_026658237.1:0-4236 GCF_009828535.3 Hylobates moloch | reverse complement strand
AAAAAAAAAAAAAAGACGTCTTTCCAGGTTTTTGCATTTCTGACAACCGTTTCTGTGGCCCCTACCCAGGAACTGACCCTGCATAAGAGGACAGCTTCGAGTCCCTAAAGAGGACAGCTTCGAGTCCCTATGATTTCATCCTCGAGCCAACCAATCAGTACTCCTGACTCACTGGCCCCCTACCCGCCAAATTATCCTTAAAAACTCTGATTCCTGAGTTTTACTGATTTGAATAATAATAAAACTCTGGTCTCCCGCAAAAAAAAAAAAAAAAAAAAAAAAAGAAAAAAAAGAAAACAATGCTATGACAGATGTATGTGCAGTCTACAGTTGAGGCACACAGGAAGAAGGCATGTTTGGTACTACAGGAGACTCAAGATGAATAATTTGTCAAGCTGAATAATTTGGATTATATCCTATAGGTATTTAGTAGCCATTGAAGGAGAGTGACATGATCAGACATATTTTAGAAATATCACGTTGATAACAGTATGAGAAAGGAAGATGGGTGCAGTAAGCTAATTTAGAGGTTACTACCGTAGCTCAGATGAGAAAGTGATGAAGTGAAATATCAGAGAAACATTTATAAGGTAGAGTTGGGAAAGAAAAGAATTTATGATGTCTCCTAGTTTTCTGAATCAGGAATTGGATGGTACAATTCACAAATACGGAGAAAAGATCTGAGAGATAATGATAAGCTTAGTTTGGAGCCTGCTGCTTTTCAGGTGCCTCTGAGCCATGTGGGTAGAGATAACCAGGAGAACCCTGAGCTAGAAAAATTTAATGAGATCTCATCCTCATAGAAACTGTCAAAGCTACAAAAGTGTGCATGAGATGAAATGGGTCAAATTAAAACAACTTTGAGGCTATCACATTATACATAAACTTATTATAAAGACTGTTTCTATCCTCAGAGCACAGATGTACATTTTTAAGTTCTCAATGAATATAAAATAAATTGATTGGACAAATTATAGGCTCCTTACATGAAGATAATATCTATGTCTGTTAATGAGATAAGTCCTTAGTGGCTAAATTATTATTATTATTTTGAGATGGAGTCTTGCTCTGTTGCCCAGGCTGGAGTACAATGGCACAATCTCAGGTCACTGCAACCTCTGCCTCCTGGGTTCGAGCAATTCTTCTGTCTCAGTCTCCTGAGTAGCTGGAATTACAGGCTCCCATCACCATGCCCGGCTAATTTTTGTATTTTTAGTAGAAACGGGATTTCACCATGTTGGCCAGGTTGGTCTCAAACTCCTGACCTCAGGTCATCCACCCGCTTTGGCCTCTGAAAGTGCTGAGATTACAGGCGTGAGCTACTGCACCTGGCCAGCTAAAATCATTTTTAACAAATATTCTGATGATGCCACTCTGATGAGAAGTTAATAAGGACCCCATGCAAATGCTTTACTTAGTCTTTTTTGTTTGTTTGTTTGAGACAGATTTTCACTCTTTTTGCCCAGGCTGGAGTGCAATGGCACGATCTTGGCTCACCGCAACCTCTGCCTCCCAGGTTCAAGTGATTATCCTGTCGCAGCTTCCCTAGTAGCTGGGATTATAGGCATGTGCCACCACGTCCAGCTAATTTTGTATTTTTAGTAGAGATGGGGTTTCTTCATGTTGGTCAGGCTGGTCTCAAACTCCCGACCTCAGGTGATCCTCCCGCCTCAGCCTCCCAAAGTGCTGGGATTATAGGCATGAGCCACCGCGCCCAGCCACTACTTAGTCTTTATAGTACATCCTTTTAAAAGATAACATGGTTATTCCTAAAAAGACATAATAAATGACAATCTTTCCCTTCGAAGACTTTACAAGGCAGGCATAAAATCTGAGCACATGAGAGTTGGAAAATAATTATCATAACTCAGTTGGATATATATTATAAATAAATATATAAGACAAAAAAAGCACCTCTGGAAAAACAGTATAAATCTCAGTTTAAATGAATAAATCCTGAGTAGGTTCACAAGAATAAAACAGTAAAAATCTGGTAGAATCTTTCTGGAGAAGGCAAGTTTTAGCTAGGTTTAGAAAATTATAAATTTTTTGAGAAACAGAATGATCTAAGACAAAAAGGAAGTTACGAAAAGTTCTTCTGCGAGAAACAGCAATATGACTACTTTTCTGTATAACTGGAGGTTTGAGGAGGATCAGGTGAATGAAGATTCTTAAGAAAATAGGCTGAAGAGTTTTATCTACTATGACAAGGTATCACCAAAAACTCTCAAAATGAAATATGATTGAAGCTTTAATTATAAGTTCACGATTTTAACTTTTTTGCACCACACTATCAGACAACAAATGAAACTAATATGTTTCAGTATAAGTATAAACTTAAACAACTCTAGTGCTTAAGGAGCTTCTAATTTAGTTATTCTTGGCATGGCTATATAGAGCATCTCAAAACCTAAATTCTGGTAATGTCAATATGCCCATCATTCAGAATCTGTCATACTTGAAAGCAACACTCTCTTCCATAAAAGAAGCATCTGTTTATCCTTATGTTCCTTCAAATCTGTGGCAGGAAAAGCAAGTATAGTTTTATGTATACAACTCTGAACTGCTTAATGCTAAGCTATGGAATACTGTCAGTAAATATTATGGCAAAGTTGTTCATGGACAATTAAACACTTAAGACGTTTTACGCTTTGGAAAACTGCAACTAGTTTTATCAATCTCTAAACTCAATTTATAATCCTTAGGCCCTAATGTCCACACTAAACGAATCTTCCAGGCAGATGTCAAAAATCAAAGTATCTACTCATCATACTTTCCCCCCCAATCAACTCTGCTACTTGACTTCCCTACTGCTGTGAATACTGTCAGAGAGCCAGGCTTAGAAGCTCACTAGATTAGCAGTTACAAGATGTGAGTTCTAATTTGGCTTTTCCATGAATTTGTTGTGCAACTCTGGACAAGACAAATAGTTGCTAAGCCTTTGGTTCGCTTTGAGTTTTCTATAAAATTAGGAAGTTAAACTAGATGAACATTCAGATACCTTCTAGCAATAAAATTTCATGATTCTTCCCCTGTCCTTTAGCCCAATATTACGAAGTTCTGCCCATTTTTCCTATAAAGACTTTTTATATGCATTTTTATTCTCTATTTCCTTTACTATAATATGATTGCAGGTCTTTATGAACCAATTTCCTTACTCATCCTTCCAGGATCTCTACCTTCTAATTTATCCTACATATGCCAAAAATCTTACATTCTTTTTTTCCTTCCGCTCTTTTCTTAATCTTGAATGTAAAGTTGAATTTTTACACTATTCATTCCAAGACCTATTATCATTATCAGCTGTAAAAGATATTCTCATTTGTTTATTTTTGCTCATTCCCAATCCCTTTCTCATTCTCCTCCATTTCAAAAGTTCACATTAAAATGTGATATATCCTCAGATATACACATTTACTGGTAAAACATATATTGTTATTACGAGCGTATATTTTATGCTATGGATCCATATATTTTACTTTTTAAATATAAACATTGTTTTCTAGTTCTACCCATGTTGCTGTAGATACATCTTTACGTGTAAATATGTGTTTCTAAATGATGCACAGTATTCCACACGATGTAATTACCACATTTTACGGTTCATTCCCTTAGTGACAAATACCTAGGTTGCCTTTAATTCTCTACTTCCACAAATAGCCTCATTCCACAGAGACAATCATTAACTTGAAGTAAGGATATATCATTTCTGGGAATGGTACTTTATTCTCTTGTAATACATGCACACATACACTACATATATATGTAACAGATATATAATTTTTACTATATATTATGAATATATATTGATATACCCATATACATATATCGATGATCAATACACACTATTGTTTAAAAGATTTAAACTGTATCACACTGTAATTTTTTGGCCTCGTTATTACACTCCACATTTTTACATTGATTGCTGAGTGTGAAGTAGTATCACGTTTTCTACTTGCATTTTCCTGATTGCTGTAACTTTTGAAATGTTTATTCATATCGTTTGCCTAATTTTCAATGAGTTAATTATTCTTATTGATACTTAATCAGTTAATGTGTCCTTAACACTAATCTGTTGTCAGTTACAATACATGCATTGTAAATGTCTTCTCATAGACTATGAGTTGTCTTTTCATTTGACTTATATTGTTTTTGTAACAGCAGCCTAATATCTTAACATATTCAAGTAAAGAAATCTTTTCCTTTTTGGCTTGTATTTAAATCTTTTGTTTTTTT
>NW_026658236.1:0-4238 GCF_009828535.3 Hylobates moloch | reverse complement strand
AACACTTTGGGAGGCTGAGGCAGGAAGATCACTTAAGCCCAGGAGTTCGAGACCAGCCTGGGGAAAATGAGGAGACCCTGTCTCTACAAAAAAAAAAAAAAATCCGGGTGTGGTGGCGTGTGCTTGGGAGACTGAGGTGGAAGGATGGCTTGAGTACTGGAGGTTGAGGCTGCAGTGAGCTATGATAGCACCACTGCACTCCAGCCTGGGTGACAGAGTGAGACCCTATCTCTTTTTCTTTTCTTTCTTTTTTTTTTTTTTTCAAGATGGAGTCTCACTCTGTCGCCCAGGCTGGAATACGGTGGCACGATCTCTGTTCACTGCAACCTCCGCCTCCCAGGTTCAAGTGCTCCTCCTACCTCAACCTCCCACCTCACTCGAGTAGCTGGGATTACAGGCACCTGCCACCACACCCGGCTAATTTTTGTATTTTTAGTAGAGATGGGGTTTCACCATGTTGGCCTGGCTGGTCTCAAACTCCTGACCTCAGGTGATCCACTCACCTCTGCCTCCCAAAGTTCTGGGATTATAGGCATGAGCCACTGCGCCCGGCCTACCCTGTCTCTTAAAAAAAAAAAAAATCCAGCTGACTAGCTGTGTGACTTCTAACCTCTTTGACCTTCCATTTCTGTCTGTCTGAAGCGGTGACAATAATACCTTCTTCACAGGGTTGTTGTGAGGAATTAGAAGAGATAAAAAATGTATGGCAGCTAGAGGTGTGGGCTCAGTAAATGTCAGCCCCCTACCCCGTCCCCATGAAGACCCAGAGCCAAGTCATAAAGCTGAGCGATCCACCAGCTGGGGACAATGCAGGCTGCTCCTGGGATCTGTTTACAGAAGATGATGTGTGCCGGCATTTCCAGCTCTACTGGTCCTTGTGAAAAAAATTAGTGATATTGGTAACAATTTCCTTGGGCCAAAAGAGAATCATACCATGGCTTTTATTAAAGGACAGATTTGAAACTATCCTCGCAGGGAACTTGCACATTCAGAAATGGATGTGTATTAGTAACCTATAGTTTTATTTTTCTTGGTGCATTTAAATATACATATTGAAACAGTTTCCAATCAATATGCTGTTGCCCGGCGTCATCCATCACTTCTGGACTGCTCTTCCTCTCCCATTCTGAAATCTTTACAGAGGCCAAGATGTCGTGGACTCCCTTTGATGGACTCTCCCTGGCACAGGCTGGGCGATAGGCATTGGAAGCTTCTCAGTCCTTCTCAGTGGACAAAGGAGATTGTGATGACCCCTGGGGTGTGCAGCGAAGGTGGGAGAGAAAGCAGGTTGAGGAACTAGGTGATGGATTGAGAAATCACTCAAACTGGGGAATAGTAAGCTAGTGCATTTTATTTTTATTGTTTGTTTATTTATTTTTGAGATGGAGTTTCGCTCTTGTTGCCCAAGCTGGAGTGCAATGGCGCAATCTCGGCTCACTGCAACCTCTGCCTCCCGGGTTCAAGCAGTTCTCCTGTCTCAACCTCCTGAGTAGCTGGGATTACAGGCGCCCACCACTATACCAGGCTAATTTTTGGTATTTTTAGTAGAGACGGGGTTTCAACATGTTGGCCAGGCTGGTCTCGAACCCCTGACCTCAGGTGATCCACCCACCTCGGCCTTCCAAAGTGCTGGGATTACAGGCACGAGCCACCACGCCCCGCCAAAGTAGTGTATTTTAAAACACATCGGCGGGGCACGGTGGCTCATGCCTGTAATCCCAGCACTCTCGGAGGCCGAGGTGGGCGGGTCACCTGAGGTCAGGGGTTCGAGACCAGCCTGGTCAACATGGCGAAACCCTGTCTCTACTAAAAATATAAAAATTAGCTGGGTGTGGTGTCACGTGCCTGTAATCCTAGCCACTCGGGAGGCTGAGGCAGGAGAGTCACTTGAACCTGGGAGGCAGAGGTTGCAGTGAATGGGGATTGCACTCCAGGACAGAGTGAGACTCCATCTCCAAAAAAAAAAAAAAATAATAACAAAAAACATATCCATTTCTCCATAGCAGTCTGGCATGAAGACAAACACTGGGATGATTCATGCCAGTGGCACACCAAGTTAAAAAGAAAGAAAGAGGCCAGGCGTGGTGGCTCACGCCCGTAATCCCAGCACTTTGGGAGGCCGAGGTGGGCGGGTCACGAGGTCAGGAGATTGAGACCATCCTGGCTAACACGGTGAAACCCCATTTCTGAGACGGAGTCTCGCTCTGTCACCCGGCTGGAGTGCAGTGGCGCAATCTTTCCCGGGTTCACACCATTCTCCTGCCTCAGCCTCTCTGAGTAGCTGGGACTACAGGCGCCCGCCACCACACCCTGCTAATTTGTTGTATTTTTAGTAGAGACGGGGTTTCACCGTGGTCTCGATCTCCTGACCTCGTGATCCGCCCGCCTCGGCCTCCCAAAGTGCTGGGATTACAAGCGTGAGCCACTGCGCCCGGCCGGTGAAACCCCATTTCTACTAAAAATACAAAAAATTAGCCAGGCATGGTGGCAGGTGCCTGTAGTCCCAGCTACTCGGGAGGCTGAGGCAGGAGAATGGCACGAACCCAGGAGGTGGAACTTGCAGTGAGCTGAGATCGCGCCACTGCACTCCAGCCTGGGCGACAGAGCGAGATTCTGTCTCAAAAAAAAAAAAAAAGAAAAGAAAAAAGAAAAAGCAAGGAAGAGGGATATTAGTAAAATGAGTAAACATAGACTTTGGCAAGAAAGGAAATTCTTTCTTGGAGTTGACGTGTGGGAAGCAAATGTGCCCCAGTCCGGAGTGATTCAGGACAGGAGAAGCCCAGCAGGAGGCAAGAGGGGGTGGTTCATGCATCTGTCTGTTCGTTCGTTCATTTCTTTCCTTCAACAATTGTCAGTCATCTCTATACCACACTCTGCGAGAAGGTGCCGGAATACAAAAATGAAAAAAGACACAATCTCTGCACTTGAGGGGTTCTTAGAGTAGGGGAAACAAAAGGTCTCTCTAGTCACTATAATAAAGTGGAGTCCAATGTGGTGCCTCACGCCCGTAATCCCAGCACAGTGGGAGGCCAGGGCAGGCTGATTGCTTGAGCCTAGGAGTTCCAGACGAGCCTGGGCAACACAGTGAGACCCCCATCTCTGCAAAAAATACAAAAATTAGCCAGGCATTATGGCACATGCCTGTAGTCCCAGCTACTCTGCAGGCTGAGGAGGGAGGATGGCTTCAGCCCAGGGGGTCCAGGCTGCAGTGAGCAGTAATTGTGCCAGTGCCCTACGGGTGGAATAGCCCCAGTGGCTCATGCTGGTAATCCCAGCACTTTGGGAGGCAGAGAGGGTGGACTGCTTGACCCCAGGAGTTCAAGATGAGCCTGGGCAGCATGAGATGATGGGGGCAACAGCAGTGACCACGACTTTGAGATGGTGGATTTGTCTTTTGTTTTTTGGGGGGATTTTTTATTTTTTTTTGAAACAGAGTCTCGCTCTGTCACCCAGGCTGGAGCGCAATGGTGTGATCTTGGCTCACTGCAGCCTTCGCCTCTTGGGTTCAAGCCATTCTCCTGCCTCAGCCTCCCTTGGGAGTAGCTGAGATTACAGGCACCCGCCACCACACCCGGTTAATTTTTGTATTTTTAGTAGAGATGGGATTTCAGCGTGTTGGCCAGGCTGGTCTCAAAATCCTGACCTTAGGTCATCCACTTGCCTCGGCCTCCCAAAGTGCTGGGATTATAGGCGTGAGCCACCGCACCCAGCCAAGATGGTGGATTTGAAAGTTGTTCCATTTGCTCATGGCCCCCTGCCGGTTCAGGGACTGAGATGAGGTGGAGAAGCTGGTGCCTCTCTACAGGAAAAGAAACAAAAAAAGGTGGAACAAGGGCAAACAAAGATAAAAGGCAGGCATGAGATCCAATGCTGATATAAACAAGGGCGAGGAGGGGCTGAAAAGGTTCATCAGAGGGGGAGGTCCCCAGGCAGTGGGGACTTTTGCAAGCATGTAGGGAGAGATGAGAAGTTCCAAGGAAAAGGAAAAGGGTGTGAGGCCTTTGGGGCCAGCTTTCAGCTGGCAAGGCTAAATTATAGGAAGAAGGCAGAGAGGTAGGCAGAGACCAGATGTGGGAGGACTTTCTGTGTCATGCCAAGGAGTCTGGACTCCACCTTATAGGTGACGGGAGCCAAGACAGGGCTTGGTGCAAACACATGGGACATTTGTGGTTAAGAAACATCTTTCTTGCTTCCTTGTGGCCTTGAGGGATGAATTAAGGGGCTGGAAAAGTGGGAGC
>NW_026658235.1:0-4241 GCF_009828535.3 Hylobates moloch | reverse complement strand
CATAGATCAATGGAACAGAACAGAGCCCTCAGAAATGATGCCGCATATCTACAACTATCTGATCTTTGACAAACCCGACAAAAACAAGAAATGGGGAAAGGATTCCCTATTTAATAAATGGTGCTGGGAAAACTGGCTAGCCATATGTAGAAAGCTGAAACTGGATCCCTTCCTTACACCTTATACAAAAATTAATTCAAGATGGATTAAAGACTTAAATGTTAGAACTAAAACCATTAAAATCCTACAAGAAAACCTAGGCAATACCATTCAGGACATAAGCATTGCTGTTATTATTGAAGAGGTTAAGAAAGTTACCTAATAGTCGGCATGGGGCAGAGGTGGGATTTGAACTCCCATCCCTCTGACTCCCCTAGTTCACACCTCCAAGCAGTGCCCAGACCCTGTGGCTGTGCAGAGCAGGGGAACTGAGTGCTGGTCTGTGGGCTGCAGGTCCATGTGGATCGATGCTGTATCTGAGGCTTCCCCCCTTACTGACTTGACCCAACCTTGGCTTATGAAATCTGACAAGTGCAGGGGAAAGTGCAGCCACCACTGCCTGTGGAGGCTTCCTGAGCCATCACCTCCAACCTCAAGGAGGGGAGAGGGAGCTTTCAGCCCCCGAGAGGCCTGGGTCATTCATGCGTAAACTCTGAACCGTCCATTGCAAAGATTTACAGACAGCTACTGTGTGCGAGACGCTCTGCTAAGCACGGAGAAGAAAACGCAGACCACGGCTATGTCTGGAAGCATGGGAACCTGCCTTCAAATCCCGCCTGACACTTCCAGCTGTGTGGTCCTGGAGAATCACCTCCCACCTCTCTTTCCTGAGCCTCGGTTTCCCTTGACCACATGACCTCACAGGGTGGCCAGGGGAGGGACATATGTGATTCTATTTGATGTCTGAATCTGAAGTCTCAGAGGCAGAACAGTGTCCCCAAAACCCTGTGGTCATGAAAGTAAAGCTTCTGATAGACACTTACTTGTCCAGGGTCCGGGAGTCGTCAGAGTACTCGGGGAGCTCATTTAAGTCTCTGGGGGAAGCGGAGATCTGGTGCAAGTGGATGGGCAGCGCCTGGCCCTCCTTGCCCACCACTTCCAGGCCAGTGAGCCCCAGGTAGTGCAAGTCTCCCCAGGAGGCAGTGAAATTCAGCTGAAGGCCTGCAACAGGAAGAGAAGTGGCCCATCAGCACCAGAGGCTCCAGGGAGACATCTAAAATGAAGACGGGAAGAGGAATGCTATTCGGCCTCTATATTCTAGCAACTTCAACCTAGACCCAAAGTGCCTTGCGGGAGGGCTCTGTAGCTTTCCTCTAGGTGGCCTTGGGCCCAGGCCACTGCCAGTGCTCAGGAAACAATGGTAGGCTGCATGGACGAGGGTTAAACCTGCACATAGCCCTGAGTCCTTCCTCCGCCTACAGATTGTGCTGTCCCACCCCACACTGAACATCCTTGGTGGCTTCCCATGCTTTCTGGCCAACAACGCATTCCCCATCAGACTTCTATCTACTTCTTTGACCTCACTGTGCACCAGGGACCCTAGGCCCCACCCAGACTGTCTTTCAGTTCCTCGTATTTATATTCCTCTCTCCCAACCACAGGGTCTTTGCATGTGCTGTCACCCCTCTCTAGAATTCACATGGCCTGGTTGATTTGTGCTCACCCTTCAGATCCCAGCTCCCCTCCTCAGAGAATCCCTCCTGACTTCTTTGACCAGGTCAAACCTTCATTGATAACCTGCCATGCCACTGTACACTTCCCTTTCCGAGCCCTGGTCACCGCTGTAATCTCGTGATCATTTGGTAAATATCCACTTGCCCCGCCAGATGCCTAACTCCTTGAGGGAGAAACCCCATCTGTTTCTCTAAACCACTGTGTCCCGAGCCTGGCATAGTGCCTGGCACACAGTAGGAGCTCAGTACAGATGGAATGATTAAACCAGCAACTACATAGAGACTTACATCAGTAAGTCCCGGCGCTGGAAACTGACATTTTATGCAAATTGGCTGCTATCACAAGGATTCACGTGGGCTCAGAGTAAAGGAAGTGACCTTTTGCCTCTGCTCCCACCCTCTCTCGATCAGAGACCATTTAGAAGTGACCTTCTGTGGCCCTGGAACAAAACAGCCCAGGTGTCATTCATTTGCCCTGGAAGCTCAAATGGAATGAATCTCTTGATCAAGCCCTGTCAGATAATTGGCTGGAACGTCTCTTTCCTTAACGGTCTCTCATTAGAGCAAGACCAAACACAATAAACCCTTCTTCCCTTAGAGAATTTGCCACGTATTTTAGCACCCTTTTGGGTAGCTAAGTATAAGACTCTCACTCTTTGCAGCGTTCACAGAAATGCCAGCACCACAGAGTGGGCAGAAGGAAGCGGGGTGTTATCTGGCACCACCCCCTTGCAGCTCAAATGAGGAACTGGAAGCCCAGAGAGGTGAAAGGACTTCTTTGTGGCCATGAAGAGGGGCTGGGTCACCTGACCTCCCTGGAGCTTGGTTTTCTCTCCCACGCCCCTGTCATCTCCCAACATACTTTTTGTAACTTAGCCCTCAGATCCTTTTCCTCCTTTGTGGTGCCAAGGTAGCTCTGAGCATCTCTGGGGCAGATGAAAAAACATATGTGGCCAGCACAGCACCCTGCACATGGGCTTCTCGCCACATCAGTCACATGCAAGCTGGCTACAAACTCCTCTTACCCCGTGTCCCTGCCATTGCAATGTGATTTTGCCCCTTATCCCATCCAGAGTTGGAGTCTATTTCTCCGTTCCTGACTCTGGGTCACGTGATTTGCTTTGAACACTGGGACAGAAGCCCACGTGATGCAAGCAGAGCCTGTAAAGCACTCGGGGCTTGAGACTGCTGAGCGAGGCAGCCCAGCTAACCCAGACGCCTGTCTCTGGCCAGCAGCCTTCCCACTGCCAGACCGGTGGGTGAAGATGTCCTAGGTCATTCAGCTGCCGGTCCACCTCCCTGCTGATCAGGAACTCGAGCAGGCCCAGTAGAGGCCAACCAAGCCAGCTCACCCAGAGCTGCCCAGCCAAGCCACCGAATTACGAGTCAATCATGAATATAATTCATGGTAGTTGTGTTAAGCCAGTGGATTTTGGATTGGCTTGTTCGGCAGCAAAAGCTAGCTGACACATTCCTTCTCAGCATGGGTCAGTGTTGCAACATCATTTCCTGAGAGGCCTTCCCTAATAACCAGAGCTCAAACAGCCCCGCTCACCCCATCACTCTCTACATCCTTACCCTGCTAGCCTTGTTGTTTATAGCACTGAATGCTTCCTGACAATCGAGTCTAAACTGATTTGCTTATTTGTCTTCATCAGTCTCCTCCACTAAGATGGAAGCTCCCTGAGGCCAGGACTCTGCTGGTTTTGTTCACTGCTGTATCCCCAGAGTCCAGAACAGTGCTTAGTAGATATGTTCAATGAATGTTTTTAGTAAAAATTTTAAACACATGACTAATTAAAAAGTAGGGGTTCAGTAGATATCTGCAAGTAAATGAGACAAACAAAAACTATTGGGTTTTACCAAATTCATAGTCAACGGTAAACGAATATTTATTGATCATCTACTGTGTACCAGAACCTATTTTTGGCATAAGAGCTGCAGGAATGAACAACAGAGCACAATCTCTGAACTCAAGAAGCTTGCATTCTAGCAAAGACTGTCAATAAACACATAATGAATAAAGGAAGACGACAGTTCCAAGAGTGATGAACACTATGAAAAATTCCTTCCCACTCCACTCCACTCCACCCCACCCCACCCCACTCCACTCCACTCCACTCCACTCTTCTCTTCTTTTGTTCCCTCCGTGGCCCAGGCTGGAGTATACTCGACTTGCTGCAGACTCCATGCGTCCGGCTCCCGTGATTCTCCTGCCTCCGCCTGCGGACTGCCTGGGATTGCGGGCGCACGCCACCACCGCTGCCTGCTTTTTGTCCTTTGGCTGGAGGCGCGGTTTCGCCATGTTGGCTGCTCTCCAGCTCCTGACCTCGAGTGGTCTGCCCGCCTCGGCCTCCCGAGGTGCTGGGACTGCAGACGGAGGCTCGCTCACTCGATGCTCCGTGTTGCCCGGGCTGGAGTGCGGTGGCGTGGTCTTGGCTCGCTGCAGCCTCCGCCTCCCAGCCACCTGCCTTGGCCTCCCAGGGTGCTGGGATTGCAGCCTCTGCCCGGCCGCCGCCCCGTCTAGGAAGTGAGGAGCGTCTCTGCCTGGCCACACATCGTCTGGGA
>NW_026658234.1:0-4241 GCF_009828535.3 Hylobates moloch | reverse complement strand
GGCTAAACTAGAGGATACAAGAAATGTAGGCAGATTATTACACCACATGGGTATGATAAATAATGAATACTATCTACAAGGATTCACCAACCATATATCCAAGCTGATCAATTTAGGATACTTCCACTGAAGACAGGTGAAGTGTACATTCAACTGAAGTGTCATTGTAATTGTGTACCTTCTCAGTTATCAGGCAAGTTAAAGAGCATGATGAATGTTTGTAGTACACTAGTGTAAATCGTTTTGATACCTTGCATGAAAGACATGCAGGATCATGTACAATCTGCTTTGACATTGATTCTCAGGTGTATGAGTTGCTCCTCTGATTTTAGATCACATTTGTCCTCATCACTCGACATATCCACATTGATATTGACATGGTTTTATTTTAGATTTCGACATATGACAAATCACACCATGTTTGAAATTGTAAGGGTATGTTTCATGGAGCCTGTATTCCCTTTTTTCAGTGTATTTCTGTCATGTTCTAGTCGCCAGACACGAAGTAGAAGCCATCAAAGCCTACACTAATACAGGCAGGAGGACAGAGGTTGATGCTAACACTGCGTGAATGTATGGATAACTTTATCACATTTACATATGAGTGATTATGTATCCCTTTTGCTTTTCAGTGTCTCCTCAGAAACAACCAGCTGAGGAGGTAATTAAAGTCTCATTTATATGTTGAACTATTAACTGTATAGTCTATGAAACCTACTTCATGTATTGATTATTTTATTTCAAATCCCATTCAGACTACGAGTGACGAGAAAGATTCTGTGAGGAATATAGTCACAGAAATAAAGGATGGACAACAATCTGGAACAGGTAATTTTGCAAAACACATTTAATGTCATGTTCAGTCCAGGTAGAAAAGAACTTCTCTTCCCCGAATAAATCGGCAGGGGGCTCATCGAAGCTGCACATTCTGATTCAGCAGGCCTGAGATTCTTCATTTGTAATAAGTTCTCGGGTGACACTGATGCTGCTGGTCTTCGACATGATCTTTGCAGTAAGATTATAGACTTCCCCACATTGAAATTGGGAAGTAGAAAGGTTGGAGAGCCATTAAAGACATAAGGAGTCCGGGGACAGCATAATTTTGCTTTATTTCTGCAGCCTGTTTTCACCAAGGGTGGAAGGAGAAAGAGATGAGGTATAGATTTTACAGACGTCACATTGTATTGCTAAAAACAGATGGAGAAATGATTGTAATAACCTTAAACGCTGCAGAACGAGAACTAAGGAGACCACTGATGTAGCAATGACTTTCCTCAAGGAAGAGGATTGTCAGGCAGGAAGGAGGGAAAATAAGAAGTTATTTATGTAATTTTGGGGTTTCTTCTTAGGAAACTGAGTTCAGTTGCATATTAGAACATTTTCCTAAAAGAAGCTTTGATTTTGGCTGCTTTAGGAACCAGTGGAAGCAGGAAGGAGTCCTAGAATTGGGATAAACCACAGTGACTCGTTACTCCTCTTTGTTACTGTTGGGGCATCAGAGATACACGTTTTGTTGTTATTAGTTATTCAAATGAGATAAACATGAATATGCATATATTGGCTTTGCTTTTCAATTAGCTAACTTTTGGATAAAAATAGCAATTTAATGAAAATGCTTTAGAGAATAACATGATATTTTAAACCAGACTATTTTAGAAAGAAAAATAATGGTGAATTCATTAATTGACTTTTAAAATTCTTATTTTCAATGAATATTGGAGTGATTTCCAAATGTAAAAGGTTATTCATATCTAATGCTTGTAGCAACTTTATTTTGTATAAGTATGTCAAATTTGATCATTTATTATACTTTTTGATAAGGTTTATGTATTATACTTTGTTGCCGCGAGTGGATGAAGAACCTTTCTGTAGCCTAAACTAGAGGACACAACAAATGTAGGCACATTATTACACCACATGGGTTTGAGAAATAAAGAATATTATATACAGGATTATCCAAACCTATATCCAAGCTGATGAAGCTGGGACACTTCCACTGAGGACTTGTGAAGTGTACATTCTATTAAGTGTCTTTGTCATTGTGTACCTGCTCAATTACCAGGCAAGTTAAAGAGCATGATGAATACTTGCAGTATAATGGTATAAATCCTTCTGATGTCTTGCATGAAAAACATGCAGTAGCATTTAGTACCTTCTTTGACATTGATTCCTGGGTGTATGAGGTGCTCCTCTGATTTTAGATCACATTTCTTTTCATCATCTGGCATATCCACATTGATATTGACACTCTTTATTTCAGTAATACACACATGACGCATAATACCTCTTTGTAATTTCTGACTGTATATTTTCTGGAAGCGTGTATTCCTATTTTCTTCAGTGTATTTCCTCATGTTCTTGTCCCAAAGACACAAACTATAAAACATCAAATCCTACACTAGTACAGGCAGGAGGATACAGCTTGATGCTAACACTGCATGAATGTATGGAGAACTTTATCATATTTACATATGATGGATTATATATTTCTTTTACTTTTCAGTGTCTCCTCAGGAACAATCGGCCTGGAAGGTAGTTACTCTTTCATTTATATTTTGAATTATTTATTGCATAGCCTATGAAATGTATATTATGTATTGACTGTTTTGTTTCTCTTTCCATTCAGGTTACATTTAAAAAGAAAGTTTCTTTTTTGAATATTGCCACAAGAATAATGGATAGTAGGAAATCTAGAACAGGTAATTTGGCAATACACATTTAATGTCATGTGCACTCAAGACAGAAGACAACGTCCCACCCCTGAATAGATCAGCGGGATGTCACTGAAAATGCACTTTCTGATTCAGCAGGCCTGAGATTGTGCATTTTTAGTAAGTTCTCAGGTGATGCTGATGCTGTTGGTCCTTGGCCATGATCTTAGTAACAAGCTTACAGAGTTCCCTACATTGAATTTGGATACAAGAACCATTGGAAAACAGTTCAAGACATAAGAGGATCGGGGGACAGCATAATTTTGCTCTTATTTGAGAGCATGTTTCTATGGAGAGGAGAAGGAGAAAGAGAAGGAGTAATAGAAATTATAGATGTCAGATGGTACTGCTAAAACCAGAGGGAGGAAGTTGTCATAATAACCCATAAACACTGGAGAATGAGGAGCAAGGTGACCACTGATGTAGTAATTATTTTCATCAAGAAAGAGGGACTGCAAGGCAAGAAAGAGGGGAAGGAAGAAGTTATTTAGGTAATTTTGGGGTTTCTGCTGAGGAAACCTGAGTGAACTCACTTCAGATGCATTTAGAATGTTTGCATACCAGAAGATTTGATTTCTGACTGCTCCGATGACTACTGGAATCAGGAAGGAGTGCTAGAGTTGGGATAAACCACAGTGCCTCATTCCTGTTTATTAGTATCAGACATCAGACATATATTTTTTATTAGTTATTCAAATGAGTTAAAATTTAATATGAATATATTAGCTTTTTCCCAAAGTGCTGGCTTTTTCATTAAAATAGCTATTTAGTGAAAATTCTTTATAATACAATGATATTCCAGAGCAGACTAATTTTGCAGACAAAAATAGTGTTGAATGCATTAATTGAATCCTAAAATGGTTATTTTCAATGAATATTGGACCAATATCCAAATGTAAAAGCTTATTAATATCTAATGCCAGGAGCCATTGCATTTTGTACAAGTATGTATAATTTATTGTACTTTCTGATGAGGTTTATATATTACATAACCTTCTTTCCATTAGTGGATGAAGGAACTTTCTGAGGGCTAAACTAGAGGATACAAGAAATGTAGGCAGATTATTACACCACATGGGTATGATAAATAATGAATACTATCTACAAGGATTCACCAACCATATATCCAAGCTGATCAATTTAGGATACTTCCACTGAAGACAGGTGAAGTGTACATTCAACTGAAGTGTCATTGTAATTGTGTACCTTCTCAGTTATCAGGCAAGTTAAAGAGCATGATGAATGTTTGTAGTACACTAGTGTAAATCGTTTTGATACCTTGCATGAAAGACATGCAGGATCATGTACAATCTGCTTTGACATTGATTCTCAGGTGTATGAGTTGCTCCTCTGATTTTAGATCACATTTGTCCTCATCACTCGACATATCCACATTGATATTGACATGGTTTTATTTTAGATTTCGACATATGACAAATCACACCATGTTTGAAATTGTAAGGGTATGTTTCATGGAGCCTGTATTCCCTTTTTTCAGTGTATTTCTGTCATGTTCTAGTCGCCAGACAC
>NW_026658233.1:0-4242 GCF_009828535.3 Hylobates moloch | reverse complement strand
AAATAAAAACATATTTAAAAAGGATCCAAGAGAAATGGATAAAGAAAATGAGAAACAAGAATACAATAAATGTATAATTGGATTCCCTGAAGAAAATAAAATAAATGCAACTAAATATTTTAAATTATTAAGAAAATATTCTTAAATAAAATAATACCTGAATCATATTAAATATTCTCACTGTTTACCTTGGAAAACTGACCTAAGACCATCGTCCGAAACATAAACAGTTGGCCCACCATATTCATGGTTTCTACATCTACATATTCAACCAACCAAATTGAAAATATTCAAAGTAATAATTAGAAAACAAGAAAACAGTACAGTATAACAACTATTTCCATATCATGTATATTATATTAGGTACTATAGGCAATATAGAGATTATTTAATGATTCATAGGTTATGTACAAATACTGCACTACTTTAAGTAACAAACATCAGCATTTGCTGATTTTGGTATCTGTGGGAAGGAAGGAGGATGTTCTGGAACCAATCAACTCTTGATACTGAGAGATGGACTGTACAATATATTGAATAAAATCCAATGTGATATATTGAATATCTTTCAGAGTATAATATAAAAGTCCAAATATTAAGCTTTATGAATATTTTTTAAAAATTCTCTGGACCCTCAGTCAAAAAGATAAGACATTGATAACTTTATTTATATATTTATGAAAAATGAAAAGTATATATCACATTTCTCAACTGTAACATACATCATATAAAACATTATATTTAAGGAACTCAGGTAAAGAAAATGCAAATCAAATATTTTATATACAATCTAGATTTCCTCCAAGAATTAAGACCATAAGAAACCATTTGAAACATGCAAGAATTCAGAAAATATTGTATCACAAGGTCCATTCAGTAGACTCTACTAGAGCATGAACATTTTACCTTAGTTAAAAGATAATCAAGAGGGAAAAAAAGATAATCAAGGAACCTTCAGTCAAGAGACTGATGTTTCCTGATTAAGTATTATAACATTTGCAATTTACTTTCAAATAGTTCCAATAAGGCAAAATCACAAAATTTAAAAGGCAGCAGTAATAAGTTATTGTTGTACTATTCTTTTTCTACTTGAATATTTTCATCATAAAAATTGTAAAAAAAAAAACGGTTTCTTTAATAAGATAGCACAAACCAAATAGATAATTATCTTATATTTTGATTTTGGGAAACCAAATACTATTGATTAGTCCAGTTAAATGGCAGTTTCTGATTACTGTATAGTTTAAATACATGCTGGAAAAAAAATGCTTTTTAAATAATGTTAATTCTGAGAAAAAAACAATCATGCTGAGTTTTTGTGAAAAGACTCTGCAAAAAACTTAGTGGTTATTTGGGACTAGCTAAATGAAATCACCATGGAATTTAAAATAATACAAGCTATTAGATAGAAGCTATAAATGTATTTTAGAAAGAAGAGATGGTTATTTTTTAAGAAAAATGTGAAAATTATTTTGTGTAGATTCGAAAATATCAAGCTGAGAAAAGTTTCACCATCTCAACAGTTATTTTTCCACCTTATATAGATAAAAGCATGGTAGTTTTGAGAAGACAAAAAATCTGAGAGTACATAAGTAACTAGAAGACAATATCAGAGATCCTTCAAAGAAATAATTTCTTGTGTCACACCTGGGGTTATATCATATTCTTTCAACAATTATTTACTAAACATCTACCATGTGCCCAGGTACTTTGAGAGACGTTTATGACAAGCTGTGAGAAAAAGAATTGTAAACACCTGAAAATAACACCCGATGGAAACTCTACATAAAGTAATAAATATGCCATAAATGGTAAATGGTTGCATAAATAGATAAGGCTTTTAATCTTATATTTTCAATCCATTTAATCAATGTATAACTATTTAAAGGAAAACAAACAAAAACATAATATAATGAAAATAATATGTTGTGGAGTTTATAACATTAATAGATTAAAGGAAGAAACCATATAATCCTCTCAAAAGATAAAGAAAAATTCAGGCCAAGCGTGTTGGCTCATGCCTGTAATCCCAGCACTTTGGGAGGCCGAGGTGGGCAGATCACAAGGTCAGGAGATCAAGACCATCCTGGCTAACATGGTGAAACCCCGTCTCTACCAAAAATACAAAAAAATTAGCCGGGTACAGTGGCAGGTGCCTGTAGTCCCAGCTACTCGGGAGGCTGAGGCAGGAGAATGGCATGAACCTGGGAGGCAGAGCTTGCAGTGAGCTGAGATCACCCACTGCACTCCAGGCTGGGTGACAGAGTGAGACTCCATCTCAAAAAAAAAAAGAAGAATTCAAAAATTCCATAACCATTCATGATTTTTAAAAATATCCTGATAAAATAGAGACATTCTTAATTTGATAAATGGAATCTACCAAAAAAACTGTAAGTAAGAAAAAACTACAAGTATGAAAAACTAGCCGGGTGTGGTGGCTCACGCCTGTAATCCCAGCACTTCGGGAGGCTGAGCTGGGCGGATCACCTAAGGTCAGGAGTTCGAGACCAGACTGGCTAACATGGTGAAACCATGTTTCTCCTAAAAATACAAAAAATTAGCCAGGCATGGTGGCACACGCCTGTAATCCCAGCTACTTGGGAGACTGAGGCAGGAGAACTGCTTGAACCCAGGAGGTGAAGGTTGCAGTGGGCCAAGATAGTGCCATTGCACTGAGTGAATAAGAGTGAAATTCCATCTCAAAACAACAAAAAAAAAACATGAAAAACTGAAAGCATTCCTTTTAAGATTGAGAATGATACAATGAGTACCACCCACTATGAACACGCTCCTATTCAACACTGTAGTGGAATCCTAAACAGCATTTTTTTAAAAAAAGAGAAGAAAAGGAAAAAGGAGGAGGATAGAAAGAAAGAAGAGGGAACAAGATTAGAAAGTAAAAACTAGAACACCTCATAATTTGCAGATACCTATCTACATAGAACTCTATGAATGAACAAGTAAATAATAGAACTAATAAGAGTTTGGCAAAGTTACCAGATGCCAAACCAACATATAAAAGTCAACTGCAATCAAAGAGGCAGAGCAAAATGTTCAAATAGAAGCCTTTAGCAATTTTCCCCACAGCATGAACACCAAATAGAACAACTATTCACATAAAAAACACCTTCATAAGAAGGAAAAATCAGGTGAGTGATCACAGTACCTGGTTTTAGCATATTAAGGAATGAGAGGCCAAAGAAGGTAGGAGAGACAGTCTTAAATCACCTGCATCACCCTTCTCCTATCTCCCAGCAGTGGCTACATGGCATGAAGAGAGAATCTGTGTATTTGGGGAAGGGAGAGCACAGTGATTGTGAGATTTTGCATTGAAACTCAGTGCTGCCCTGTCACAGCAGAAAGAAACAGCAGGCAGAATTCAGCCTGCACCCACAGAGGAATATTTAGACCAACCCTAGCCAGAGGCAAATCATTCATCCCAGCGGTCAGAACCTTAGTTCTAGCAAACTCCACCACCACCATGGGCTAAAGTGCACTGGAGTCCTAAATAAACTTCAAAGGCAGTCTAGGTCACAAGGACTGCAAGTCCTAGGCAATCTCTGATGCTGTGCTGGGCTCAAAGCCAGTGGGCTTGGGGGTGCATGTGACATAGTGAGACACCAGCCAGGGTGGCCAAGAGTGCTGGTGTCACCCCCAGGCAACATAGTTTGCAGCTCTGAGACTCCTTCACTCTGCCTGAGGAGAGGAGAGGGATGAGTAAAAAGAATTTTGTCTTGCAACTTGGATACCAGCTCAGCCACAGTAGACTATGGCTCCAGGCAGAGTCCCAAGGCCTCCAGTCCAGGGCCTAGCTCCCAAACAACACTTCTAAACACACACTGGATCAGAGGGGAACCCTCTACCTTGAAAGAAAGGACCCACTCCTGGCAGAATTCATCATCTGCTGACTAAAGAGCCCTTGGTCTCTGAATACTCAGCACTGACAGCCAGGCAGTACTTGCGTGGGCCTGGGGTAAGACTTAGTGTCATGCTAGCTTCAAGAATGATCCACACATTCCCAGATGTGGTGTCTATGGGAAGAAATCCCCTCAGCTTGAGGAAGGGAGAGGGAAGACAAAAGGGAACATTGTCTTTCAACTTTGGATACCAATTTGGCCATAGTAGGGAAGAGCACCAAGCAGGCTCCTGGGGTCATGAATTCCAGGCCTTGGGTACTGGTAGGCATTTCTGGCAGCAGACTTCTCAGTGGAAATGTTACAGGCCAAAAGAGAGGGGCATGAC
>NW_026658232.1:0-4242 GCF_009828535.3 Hylobates moloch | reverse complement strand
TCAGTGTGGCGATTCCTCAGGGATCTCGAACTAGAAATACCATTTGATCCAGCCATCCCATTACTGGGTATATACCCAAAGCATGGCATTTCTTATATTCCACTACCACATAACAAATGCTTTCCATTTTAAAAATGATTGTATTTTTGCATCTACTATGTGCCATCCACAAAGAAAGTACTCAAAAGCTTGAATAAATGGATGAATGAATGAATACTGAATGACTAGGAAAAGTCACTGTTTAATACAGCAGATTTGAAAAGAGAGAAGAAAGGACCTCTCATTTGCCTCTGGCCTCATTCAGGACTTGGGCTCTGGTCGGAAGGATAAAACTGGCATTTCTAAGTCAATACTAGAGTTTCCTTTTTGGAAGGTAAGACCCTGTGGTGCAGAACTAATTATACTTTATGTAGCACTCATCTAAGTCTACTGACCATATGCTGTGGAACCATGGACTGCAGAAAGGGCTGCATTATTTCTACCATGGAGATGTCTGTCTATCCATTATCATGAGCACGCAAGACAGGGAGAGGAAGAGAAAGGACAGCTGGCCACCCTGTGAGGTGAAGTCTTTCCGCTTCAAGGCAGCACCTGTCAGGCTCTGAGAAAACGCAAGGTATGTGTGTATTGGGCAGAATCTCCGCAGGCTCCCATGGTCCCCTGGGACCACTGGCTCCACCAAGGGTGAGAGCCCAGCCCAGAAGGAGCCCATGTGCTCCTCTACTCTCCTTGAGGCCAGTGTCTGCAGACTCTGAAGACCTCGTGAATGTCCACCCCTCACATCAGAACCAGAGACAGCCTAAGTGCCCACGGCTGCCACAGGGCTCCTGGTCTGACCATGCCAATCTTTCCTTTCTGGACACTGAAAGGCCGGAAGCCAGAAGAGGACTGATTCCTCCCATAAGAGCTTAGCCCTGTAAGCCAACAGCCCTTCTACTCACGCCTTGGCTTTGCAAAGGATGGAAGATTCTGCGAGCCCTGGCTGAGTATATTCTAACCTGGGTCTTGTGCTGTCACCTCCTTGAGTTTTGCTGTGACATAAAACAACTCTTCCTTTTTTCTTAAAAAATGAAACAAAACAACCACCACCACCAAAGTTCATACATGGAACTCTATGTCAAGACCACAGCTCTGGACCAGATCCACATGACCATCACCTGGCCTCACACACCACGAACCTAATGCTGGTTTGTGCTGGCACAGAAACTGTATACCCAAGCTCTGGTCAGAGAGCCATGGCCAGTTAATACCATTCAGCCACTCATTCCTGCCATGCAAACGAACACTCACCATCTGTCTGCTCCCAGCCTCCCACCTCAATACTGCTCTGTGCTTTCTTTCCCTAATTTTCTCCTAGCAATTCCTTTTTACCATTCTCCAGAATTCCTATTCTATCACACTCATTAACAATTTAGAAATCATTAGAGAACTACATACTTAGCTGAAATATCAAAAGGTACTGAAAGGCTAGTCATGAAAAGCAATGTTCCTTGCTCTTCCTCTGCTCTTCTGAAGGCTTCTCTCCAGGGGCCCCCACCTTGAACTAGGTTACTTTTCAGTTCTTCTGGGAGTTGCCTTTTTATCATTAATGTTTTTATTGTTATTTCCTATTCTATCCATTTTAGGCATCACTTTAACCAACTTCTTACTGAAACAGAAGGTGATTTTGGTCATCAGCCCCGCCCCTCTCTCCAGTATGTATCACTGCTCTTAGTGCCTCTGTTAGTTCCTGTGCCATTATCCTGAGGGTGACAGTGATGGAAAGATGCCACCAGAGAGGAAATGGACATAACTCTCTGGGATATGCAGAGACGATGTGACTGTTACCCACACACAGCTACAAGATCAGAAGACAACGCAGCCATAGCCCACTGAAGGGCGGCTTCCCAGGCCCCACAGGGAGGAGCCCTCAGACCCTGATGCACCTGTGCGTGGGGGTGAAGGCAGGAGGCTTGCTGGGAAGCTCCATTTTCCATTCTCACCAAGACAGGTGGGCTGGTTTGAGGGAGAGGGAATTTTGCCCCTGACCCCTGAGTGTTCTAGAGACTGCCCACCAGTAACTGATAAAACCCCCGTACAACGCTGTGTACTTCCTGTAAAGGCGAACAGAACTTCAGCTCCAGGGTGCACTATGCTGCAGGCCCGTCCAGCAGAGGCATGCTCCTGTAGCTGTCTTTAGGAAGCCAAATCATATACTCATACCTTTATTTCTTCTTCTACCACCTGTATTATTATTTTCATTGTGTAATTTTTTTCTTTTTTAGTAGGGATGGGGGTCTCACTATATTGCCCAGGCTGGTCTCGAACTCCTGGGTTCAAGTGATCCTTCCATCTCAGGCTCTCAAAGTGCTGGGATTACAGGCATAAGCTACCATGCCCAGCTTCTTTTTCATTTTGGAAAATCTTAAACTTTTTAAAAAGTAGAAAGAGCACTATAATGAACCTCATGTGCTCACCATCCTGCTTTAGTAAATTATCAGCTCAAGGCCAACCTTGTTTCATCCGCACTACACTTACTTTCCCTATGATCATATTATTTTGAAGCATACCCCAGACCTCCAATCATTTTCCTCTTAACTATTTCAGTATAGACAGGAGCACTGAACTTTCTTCTTTGTAAAATTTGGATGTTTATGTCCTCAGCCCTCCCTTTTCTTCTAACTCTCTGGACAAAATTCTAACCAAGAACAATCCAATCTTCTAATTGCACGGCATAGACTGAGATAATAGATTCTTGGTTGCCAACCTCAGCCGGCCCATAGCACTGGTCAGCAATTGTTCTGACAATATCAGAAAAAGGTGTCGGCTCCTTTATAAGAGTTATAAAAGTTATAAAAAAGAAAAAGTTCTGATACCTACCGTAAAGCCCTTGTACTAACAACTATATACTCATCTGGCATACATTTAGGGAGTGCCTCCAACTGATTAGCACATGACACTGAGGACATAAAATACGATCCTTGCCATTAAGGAATCTTCGTATAGTGAAAACAGACACTCCACTGTGGAGGTGCAGAGGAGGAAAGGAAGTTGCTATGGGATGTGTGTCATCAGATGGTCCCCTTCCCCGGGTTTCTACACAAGAATTCCACCTGGACTCCCCAACTTAGGCCTGGCTCCTTCCAATCCGCACCCCAAATGCTGCCAGTGGGGTCCTTCTAAACACTGATCGTCGGTGACTTTTCGGCTTAAAACATATCAACGATTCCCAGTCACATCAGGACTCCAGTTCACAGACCGCAATCTCCAGTCTCTTCATAATGGCCCTCCCCAGCTCTCCACCTTCTTGCTCACAGCACTGTCACCAGCTCTGCTAAACTTCTGGTAGTTCCTGAAAGGGCTGGTCACTCCCTTTCCCCACCACGAACACCCCCTTCCCCCCACCCCCATGCTCCTTAGGAATCAGCTCTGGTGTGGTCTCTCTTAACCCGGACTCAGGTGACACAGGGCACTCCCCTCCCCTCTCATGGCTCCCAGGAATGCATGGGCACACCTCCAACACCGAGCTTCTAATGGAGGTGACTGCTGTCCACTCACAGCTGCTGCTCTGGACCAGAAAGTCTGCTGGCTGAATGAATTTTAAGGAAGTCTAGGGGGTTCCTGGCTCTGGAGATCACAGGAGAAAAGTCTGATAGAGACAAAGATTTACCCGTCCAGCCACAGGCAATGTTCCCAGATGGTGTGGATGAGATTACCCAGGGAAAAAGAGTCCAGATGACACCCAAGGGAACAATAGCATTAAAGAGCTGACAAGAGACAATCAAAGCCAAAGCTGAAAAGCAGGAGAGGAGACTTTCGAGACGAAGGAATAATACATTTTTCTTTTTTTTTCTTTTTATTATACTTTAAGTTTTAAGGTACATGTGCACAACGTGTAGGTTTGTTACATATGTATACATGTGCCATGTTGGTGTGCTGCACCCATTAACTCGTCATTTAACATTAGGTATATCTCCTAATGCTATCCCTCCCCCCTCCCCCCACCCCACAACAGGCCCCGGTGTGTGATGTTCCCCTTCCTGTGTCCATGTGTTCTCATTGTTCAATTTGCACTTATGAATGAGAACATGCGGTGTTTAGTTTTTTGTCCTTGCAATAGTTCGCTGAGAATGATGGGGGCAACATGGTAAAACCCTGTCTCTACTAAAATACAAAAAATTAGCTGGGCGTGGTAAAGTGTTCCTGTAGTCCCAGCTACTCGCAAGGCTGAGGCACGAGAATCACTTGAACCCAGGAGGCAGA
>NW_026658231.1:0-4243 GCF_009828535.3 Hylobates moloch | reverse complement strand
TATGGGATACATGAGATGTTTTGATTTAAACATGCAATATGAAATAAGCATATCATGGAGAATGGGGCATCTGTTCCCTCAAGCATTTATTATTTTAGTTGCAAACAATCAAATTTTACTCCTTTAGTTATTTTTAAATGTACAATTTAATAATTCTTGACCATAGTCACCCTGTTGTGCTTTCAAGTAGTAGGTTTTATTCTGTCTTTCTGTATTTTGTGCCCATTGATTATTCCCACTTCCCATACCCCCCATCGTACTTCCCAGCCTCTGATAACCATCCTTCCACCCTCTATGTCCATGGGCTCCATTGTTTTATTGAGGAACCTCCAAACTGTTCTCCATAGTAATGGTATTAATTTACATTCCCACCAACAGTGTACATGGGATCCTTTTCCTCCACTTCCTGGCCAGCATTTGCTATTGCTTGTCTTTTGGATATAAGCCATTTTAACTGGGGAGAAATGATATCTCATTTTAGTTTTGATTTGCATTTTTCTGATGATCAGCGATGTTGTGCACTTTTTATATGCCTGTTTGCCATTATATATCTTCTTTTGAAAAATATTTATTCAAATCATTTGCCTATTATTCAGATTATTAGATTTTTTCCCTATAGAGTTCTTTCAGCTTCTTATATATTCTGCTTACTCATCTTTTGTCAGATTTGTAGTTTGCAAATATTCTCTTCCATTCTGTGGGTTGTCTCTGTTAATTATTTCCTTTACTGTATAGAAGCTTTTTAATTTATTTGATGCCATTTGTTCATGTTTGCTTTGG
This sequence comes from Hylobates moloch, assembly GCF_009828535.3. Taxonomy (NCBI): domain Eukaryota; kingdom Metazoa; phylum Chordata; class Mammalia; order Primates; family Hylobatidae; genus Hylobates; species Hylobates moloch. The sequence goes on along the minus strand of NW_026658231.1, from coordinate 3,463 downwards.
TTGCCTGTGTTTGAGGGATATTTCTCAAAACTTTCTTCCCCAGACCAATGTCCTGGAGATTTTCCCAATGTTTTCTTGTAGTATTTCCATAGGTTGAAGTCATAGATTTAAGTCTTGAATTCACTTTTGACTTGAGTTTTGTATATGGCAAGAGACGGGTCTAGTTTAATTCTTCTGCACATGGATATCCAGTTTTCCTGGCCTCATTTATTGAAGAGACTGTCACTTCCTCAATGTACGTTCTTGGCACTTTTGTCAAAAATGAGTTAACTGTAGATGTGTGGATTTGTTTTGGGGTTCTCTATTCTGTTCCTTTAGCCTATGTGTCTGTTTTCATATCAGTACCTTGCGGTTTTGGCTACTATAGCTCTGTAGTATAAAGTCAGGTAATGTAATTCCTCCAGTTTTGTTCTTTTTGCTTAGGATACATTTGATTTTTTTTTTTGTAGTTTCATATGTTTTAGAATTGTTTTTTCTATTTATGTAAAGAATGTAATTGGTATTTTTGATAGAGATTGCATTAAATCTATAGATTGCTTTGGGTAGTATAGACATTTTATGTTGATTTTTCCACTCCATGAGCATGAAATGTCTTTTCATTTTTTGGTGTTATCTTCAATGACTTTTATCAGTGTTCTATAGTTTTTGTTATAGATATCTTTCACTTCTTTGGTTAAGTAAGTTTCTAGGTATTTACTTTTATTTGTGGTCATTGTTAATGTGATTACTTTACAAATTTGTTTTTCAGATTGTTCACTGTAGACATATAAAAATGTTACTTACTGATTTTTGTACCTTGATTTTGTATCCTGCAGCTTTACTGAATTTGTTTATAAGTGTTAATAATTCCTTTGTGGAGTGTTTAGGTTTTCCCAAATATAAGATTATATCATCTGAAAACAAGGATAATTTGACTTCTTCCTTTCCAATATGGATGCTCATTGTTTCTTTTCCTTGTCCAATGGCTCTAGCTAGGACTTCTAGCACTATGTTGAATAACAATGGTGAAAGTGCACATCCCTGACATGTCACAGATCTCTGAGGGAAGGCTTTCTGTATTGCCTTATTCAGTATGAAAGTAGGTGCCAATCTGTCATGTATGGCTTTTATTGTATTGAAATATGTGTCTTCCTGATTTGGGTGGGGATACAGCGAAACCATATTATTCCACCTCTGGCCCCTCCCAAATCTTAAGTTTTTCTCACATTGCAAAACCCAATAATGCCTTCCCAACAGGCCCACAAAGTCTTAACTTGTTTCAGCATTCAGTAAAAAGTCCACAGTCCAAAGTTACCTCTTAGACAAGGCAAGTCCCTTCCACCTATGAGCCTGTAAAATAAAAAACAAGTTGGTTACTTCCTAGATAAAATGGGGGTACAGATATTGGGTAAGTACAACCATTTCAAATGGGAGAAATTGGCCAAAACAAAGGGGCTAAAGGCCTCATGCAAGTCCAAAAACAAGTTGGCCTGTCAAATCTTAAAGCTCCAAAATAATCTTCTTTGACTCCATATCTTACATCCAGGTCATGCTGATACAAGAGGTGAGTTCCCATCATCATGGGCAGCTCTGCTCCTGTGGCTTTGCAGTCTCTGACTTCCCTCCTGGCTGCTTTCACAGGCTGGCATTGAGTGTCTGCACCTTTTTCAGGTGCACAGTGCAAGCTGTCGGTGGATCTACCATTCTGGGGTTTGGAGGGTGGTGGCCCTCTTCTTATAGCTCCAATAGGCAGAGCCCTAGTGGGGACTCTGTGTGAGGGCTTCAACCCACATTTCCCTTCTGCACTGCCCTAGCACAGGTTCTCCATGAGGGCCCTGCCGCTGCAGCAAACTTCTGCCTGGACATCCAGGAGTTTCCATACATCCTCTGAAATTTAAGCAGATATTCCCAAACTTCATTTCTTGACTTATGTTGAGCTGTAGACTCAACATCACATGAAAGCTGCCAAGGCTTGGGGCTTGCACCCTCTGAAGCTGTGTCCCGAGCTGTACCTTGGCCCCTTTTAGCTATGGTTTGAACAGCTGAAATGCAGGACACCAAGTCCATAGACTGCACACAGCAGGGTGCCCTGGGCCTCACCCATGAAACCATTTTTATTTCCTTGGTTCTGGGCTTGTGAAGAGAGAAGCTGCTGCAAAAGTCTCTGAGGTTCCCTGTAAACATTTTCCCTATTGTCTTGTCAATTAACATTTGGCTCCTCGTTACTTATGCAAATTTCTGCAGTAGGCTTGAATTTCTCCTCAGAAAATGGGTTTTTCTTTTTCTGCCACTTCATCAGACTGTAAATTGTCCACTTTTATGCTCTATTTCCCTTGTAAAACTAAATGCTTTTAACAGCAGCAAAGTCACCTCTTAAATGCTTGCTGCTTAGAATTTTCTTCTGCCAGATACCCTAAATCATCTCACTGAAGTTCAAAGTTTCACTAATCTTTAGGGCAGGGGCAAAATGCCACCGGTCTCTTTGCTAAAACATAAGAGTCACTTTTACTCTAGTTCACAAGTTCCTAATCTTCATCTTAGACCACCTCAGACTGGATTTCATTGTTCCAATCATTACCAGCATTTTGGTCAAAATCATTCAACAAGTCTCTAGGAAGTTCTAAAATTTTCACATTTTACTGACTTCTTCTAAGCCATCTAAACTGTTACAACCTCTTCTTGTTACCCAGTTCCAAAGTTGCTTCCACATTTTTGGGTATATTTACAGCAGTGCCCCCAATCTAGTGGTACCAGTTTACTGTTTTAGTCTGTTTTTACACTGCTGATAAAGATATACTCTAGACTGGGTAATTTATAAAGAACAAAGGTTTAATGGACTCACAGTACCATGTGGCTTTGGAGGCCTCACAATCATGGTGGAAGGCAAAAGACATGTCTTACATGGCCGCAGACAAGAGAGTGAGAGAACCAAGCAAAAAGGGGAACCCCTTATGAAGTCATCAGATCTCATGAGACTTATTCACTACCACGAGAACATATGGGAGAAACCACCCACACGATGTAATTATCTCCCACTGGGTCCCTCCCACAACATGTAGGAATAATAGGAGCTACTACTCAAGATGAGATTTGGGTGAGGACAGAGGCAAACTATATTCCTTTAATACCCAGTTTTTTGGGGGTTTTTATTATGAATGGATGTTGAAATGAATGTCAAAATTTATCAAATGCTTATGTAGCACCAATCAAAATAATCATATGGTTTTGTCTTTTATTCTGTTGATATGATGTATCACACTCGTTGTTTTGCATATGTTGAACCATTCTTTCTACCCAGGAATAAATCCCACTTGGTCATGATTAATGAGCTTTCTAATGCATTGTTGAACTTGGTTTGCTATTATTTTCTTGAGGAGTTTTCATCAATAGTCATCAAAGATGTTAAGCTCTAGTTTTGTTTTTAATGTGTTTTTGTCTGGTTTTGGTATAGGAGTAATACTGGCCTTGTAGAATGAGTTTACAA
>NW_026658230.1:0-4244 GCF_009828535.3 Hylobates moloch | reverse complement strand
GAGCGCTAAGGTGTCTATACTTGAAAAAGGAACATTTTCCAATAAATACAACACAGAAGCATTCTGTGAAACTTCTTTCTGTTCTGTGCATTCAACTTAGAGCGTTGAAACTTACTTTTGATTGATCACTTCTGAAACAGTCTTTCTGTAGAAACTGCAAGTGGACTTTCGGAGGCCTAAGGGGCCTATAGTGGAAAAAGGAATATCTTCAAATAAAAACTACAGAGAAGCATTCTGTGAAATTACTTTCGGTTCTGTGCATTCAACTAACAGACTTGAAGCTTGCTTTTGATTGACCAGTTCTGAAACTCTCTTTCTGTAGAAACTCCAAGTGGACTTTCGGAGCGCTAAGGGGCATATAGTGGAAAAAGGAATATCTTCAAATAAAAACTACAGAGAAGGATTCTGTGAAACATCTTTCAGTTCTGTGCATTCAACTAACAGAGTTGAATCTTGCTTTTGATTGAGCAGTTCTGAAACTCTCTTTCTGTAGAAACTGCAAGGGGACATTCAGAGCGCTAAGGGTCCTATAGTGGAAAAAGGAACATCCTCTAATAAAAACAACACAGAAGCATTCTGTGAAACTTCTTTCTGTTCTGTGTATTCAGCTAAAGGGGTTGAACCATACTTTTGATTGAGGAGTTCTGAAACACTCTTTCTGTAGAAACTGCAAGGGAACATTCAGAGCGCTATCTGGCCTACAGAGGAAAAAGGAATATCTTCAAGTAAAAATTACACAGAAGCATTCTGTGAAACTTCTTTCTGTTCTGTGCATTCAACTAACAGAGTTGAAGCTTACTTTTGATTGAGCAGTTCTGAAACCCTCTTTCAGTAGAAACTGCAAGTGGATATTCAGAGCACTAAAGGGCCTGTAGTGGAAAAAGAAATATCTTCAAATAAAAACCACACAGAAGCATTCTGTGAAGCTTCTTTCTGTTCTGTCCATTCAACTAACAGAGTTGAATCTTCCTTTTGATTGAGCAGTTCTGAAACACACTTTCTGTAGAAACTGCAAGTGGACATTCAGAGCACTAAAGGGCCCGTAGTGGAAAAAGGAATATCTTCAAATAAAAACTACACAGAAGCATTCTGTGAAACTTCTTTCTGTTCTGTCCATTCAACTAACAGAGTTGAATTTTCCTTTTGATTGAGCAGTTCTGAAACACTCTTTCTGTAGAAACTGCAAGTGGACATTCTGAGTGCTAAGGGGCCTGCAGTTAAAAAAGAAATATCTACAAATAAAAACTACAGAGAAGCATTCTGTGAAACTACTTTCGGTTCTTTGCATTCAACAAACAGAGTTTAAGCTTGCTTTTGATTGAGCAGTTCTCAAACTCTTTTTCTGTAGAAACTGCAAGAGGACATTCGGAGCACTAAGGGGCCTATAGTGGAATAAGGAACATCTTCCAATATAATCGACACAGAAGCATTCTGTGAAACTTCTTTCTATTCTGTGTATTCAACTAAGTGTGTTGGAGCTTACTTTTGATTGAGCAGTTCTGAAACACTCTTTCTGTAGAAACTGCAAGTGGACATTCGGAGTGCTAAGGGGCCTATAGTGGAAAAAGGAATATCTTCAAATAAAAACTACAGAGAAGCCTTCTGTGTAAGTCCTTTCGGTTCTGTGCATTCAACTAACAGAGTTGAATCTTGCTATTGATTGAGCAGTTCTGAAACTCTCTTTCTGTAGAAACTGCAAGTGGACAATCTGAGCACTGCGGGGCCAATGGTAGAAAAAGGAACAACTTCCAATAAAAACAACACAGAAGTATTCTGTGAAACTCCTTTCGGTTCTGTGCATTCAACAAACAGAGTTGAAGCTTGCTTTTGATTGAACAGTTCTGAAACTCCCTTTCTGTAGAAACTGCAAGTGGACTTTCAGAGCGCTAAGGGGCCTATAGTGGAAAATGGAACATCTTCCAATAGATACAACACAGAAGCATTCTGTGAAACTTCTTTCTGTTCTGTGTATTCAACTAAGAGTGTTGAAGCTTACTTTTGATTGAGCAGTTCTGAAACACACTTTCTGTAGAAACTGCAAGTGGACATTTGGAGCGCTAATGTGCCTTTAGTGGAAAAGGGATTATCTTCAAATAAAAACTACACGGAAGCATTCTGTGAAACTTCTTTCTGTTCTGTGCATTCAACTAAGAGATTTGACTCTTACTTTTGATTGAGGAGTTCCGAAACTCTTTTTCTGTAGAAACTGCAAGTGGACATTCTGAGCATTATGGGGCCTATAATGGAAAAAGGAACATCTTCCAATGAAAACTATACAGAAGCATTCTGTGAAACTTCTTTCTCTTCAGTCCATTCAACTAACAGAGTTGATCATTACTTTTGATTGAGGAGTTCTGAAACACTTTTTCTGTAGAAACTGCAAGTGGAAATTCTGAGCGCTAAAGGGCCTATAGTGGAAAAAGGGACATCTTCAAATAAAAAGTACACAGAAGCATTCTGTGAAACTTCTCTTTGTTCTGTGCTTTCAACTAACAGATTTAAAACTTACTTTTGATTGAGCAGTTCTGAAACACTCTTTCTGTAGAAACTGCAAGTGGACATTCAGAGCGCAAAGGGGCCTATAGTGAAAAAAGGAATATCTTCAAATAAAAACTACAGAGAAGCATTCTGTGAAACTCCTTTCACTTCTGTGCATTCAACTAACAGTGTTGAAGCTTGCTTTTGATTGAGCAGCACTGAAACTCTCTTTCTGTAGAAACTGCAAGAGGACATTCGGAGCACTAAGGGGCCTATACTGGAAAAAGGAACATCTTCTAATAAAAACAACACAGAAGCATTCTGTGAAACTTCTTTCTGTTCTGTGCATTCAACTAAGAGTGTTGAAGCTTACTTTTGATTGAGCAGTACTGAAACCCTCTTTCTGTAGAAACTGCAAGTGGGCATTCAGAGCACTAAAGGGCCAGTAGTGGAAAAAGGAATATCTTCAAATGAAAAATACACAGAAGCATTCTGTGAAACTACTTTCTGTTCTGTCCATTCAACTCACAGAGTTGAATCTCCCTTTTCATTGAGCTGTACTGAAACACTCTTTCTGTGCAAACTGCAAGTGGACAATAAGAGCGCTAAGGGTCCTATAGTGGAAAAAGGAATATCTTCAAATAAAAACTACAGAGAAGCATTCTGTGAAACTCCTTTCTGTTCTGTGCATTCATATGAGTTGAAGCTTGCTTTTGATTGAGCAGTTCTTGAACTCTCTTTTTGTAGAAACTGCAAGTTGACATTCTGAGCACTAAGGAGCCTATAGTGGAAACAAGAACATCTTCCAATAAAAACAACACAGAAGCATTCTGTGAAACTTCTTTCGGTTCTGTGCGTTCAACTAACAGATTTGAAGATTGCTTTTGATTGAGCAGTTCTGAAACTCTCTTTCTGTAGAAACTGCAAGTGGACATTCAGAGTGCTAATGGGCCTATAGTGGAAAAAGGAACATCTTCAAATAAATGTAACACAGAAGCATTCTGTGAAACTTCTTTCTGTTCTGTGCATTAAAGTAAGAGAGTTGAAACTTACTTTTGATTGAGGAGTTCTGAAACACTCTTTCTGTAGAAACTGCAAGTGGACATTTCGAGCGCTTAGGTGCCTATAGAGGGAAAAAGGAATATCTTCCCATAAAAACTACACGGACGCATTCTGTGAAACTTCTTTCTGTTGTGTGCATTCAACTAAGAGATTTGAATCTTACTTTTGATTCAGCATTTCTGATACTCTCTATCTGTAGAAACTGCAAGAGGACATTCCGAGCACTAAGGGGCCTATAGTGGAAAAAGGAACGTCTTCCAATAAAAACAACAAAGCAGCATTCTGTGAAACTTCTTTCTGTTCTGTGCATTCTACTAAGAGTGTTGAAGCTTACTTTTGATTATTTCTGAAACACTCTTTCTGTAGAAACTGCAAGTGGACATTTGGAACGCTAAGGGGCCTATAGTAGAAAAAGGAATATCTTCAAATAAAAACCACAGAGAAGCATTCTGTGAAACTCCTTTCGGTTCTGTGCATTCAAATAACAGAGTAGAAAATTCCTTTTGATTGAGCAGTTCTGAAACTCTCTGTAGAAACTGCAAGAGAACATTCGGGGAACTAAGGGGCCTATAGTGGAAAAAGGAACATATTCCAATAAAAACAACACAGAAGCATTCTGTGAAACTTCTTTCTGTTCTGTCCATTCAACTAAGAGATTTGAATCTAACCTTTGATTCAGCAGTTCTGAAACTCGCTTTCTGTAG
>NW_026658229.1:0-4244 GCF_009828535.3 Hylobates moloch | reverse complement strand
TACAAAATTAGCCAGGCTGGAGTGCAATGGCACGATCTCGGCTCACCACAACCTCCGCCTCCCGGGTTCAAGTGATTCTCCTGCCTCAGCCCCCCGAGAAGCTGGGATTACAGGCACGCACCACCAAGCCTGGCTAATTTTGTATTTTTTTTTAGTAGAGATGAGGTTTCTCCATGTTAGTCAGGCTGGTCTCGAACTCCCAACCTCAGGTGATCCGCCCACCTCGGCCTCCCAAAGTGCTGGGATTACAGGCGTGAGCCACCGTGCCTGGCCGTCGGTTGTATTTTTGTATTGTACTTTGTCGTCATCTGGAAATCAAGAAAAAGGGCCTGAGCCTTTTCTGGCACTGAGTCTTTCATTGTCACCTGTGCATTCTGTGGCCAAATCCTGTTTCTGTTTCCACTTATCAAGGCAGGTGTGGGCAGTCTCTCACAATTAGTTTGCTAAGAGTGTGGTCCCTTTGATGTGCTGGGGGTTTTGTGCAGGTTGGTAGAGGGCACAAGGGGGACTTCAAGCTGAGCACCGGCTCTCAAGAGAAGACACTATCCAGGCCAGGTGTGGTGGCTCATGCCTGTAATCCCAGCACTTTGGAAGGCCGAAGCAGGTGGATCACCTGAGGTCAGGATTTTGAGACCAGCCTGACCAATATGATGAAACCCCGTCTCTACCAAAAATACAAAAATTAGCCGGGTATGGTGGCATGTGCCTGTAATCCCAGCTACTCGGGAGTCTGAGACGGGAGAATCGCGTGAACCTGGGAGGCAGAGGTTGCAGTGAGCCGAGATCGCGCCATTGCACTCCAACCTGGGAGACAAGATTGAAACTCTGTCTCAGAAAAAGAAGACACTATCCATGGGTCAGCTCATTCAGTGGGTGGCCAATGGTGCCCACAAACAGCAGGGAGAGAGAGCATTGCAGCTGGTCCTAGTGCCATTGCTAATGGATTTGCACACCATCTCTGCATGAGAGCCCTGCCTGGCCTCACCAGGACAGTTGAGCTGCCTACTGGGTATACTAAGACCCTGAAACCTGCCACTCAGCAGTGCCTATCACAAGGTGGTTCCCTTTTTTTTGGAAGTTTGGCATGTCCCTTAAGGTGCAGGGAAGAATCTACCCCTGGCCACTGATTCATTTGGCCAGCTGGCATCATGAGGAGTTCTGTTCCTAGGGCCCTTGACAGCCAGTTTGGCAAGAGCGGTCTGGGAAGCAGAGTCACTTGATTTGTTTCCTGTCTGCCAGACGCTCAGAGCTGCTGGAAATCAACGCAGATACAATAACTCAACTTGGTTTCATTCATCGAGAGCCAGAGGGAGGATGCACTCCTTCCAAAGACAGATAGGGCCCACATGCCTGATCTAGCAAGCTGGGTAGGTTTCACACTTCTCCACACATTTCAAAGTATAATTAAGTGTCCGGGCTGCCTCATGCATCTCCTTCTGTGCTCATATAACACTTGTTTCTCAGGGCTCCTGGGGACTGAAGATTTTGCAAAGGAATAAGAGACCAAACTTACATGCAAATTATTCATATTTATGAGTGAAAAATAAGTCAACAGATTGATGAGACTTTGTTACCAACACAGGAATTTGATTCCTACCAACACAGGCTGCAGGAATGGCAGTACATTGTCCAGAGCAAAGGGGAGAGGGCACAAGAGGCCTGCTCTGCACGAGATCGGCCAGACTCCAACTGGAATATTGTGCTCAGTTTCTGGAGCCCATCCAGCTTTTGGAGTGATGGGACTCCTGATAAGAAATGGTTGAAAGCAGAGTCTAAAGATGGCGGCCTCAGCAGCGAGAGGTGTTGTGGCGCTGCGTAGAAATATCAATCGGCCTGTTGTTTTTGTGAGAAGAATTCCTTGGACTGCGGCGTCGAGTCAGCTGAAAGAACACTTTGCACAGTTCGGCCATGTCAGAAGGTGCATTCTTTCACAGAGGTTTGGGTTGGGTTCAGTTTTCTTCAGAAGAACTTCGGAATGTACTACAACAGGAAAATCATATTATAGATGGAGTAAAGCTCCAGGTTCACACTCAAAGGCCAAAACTTTTGCAAACATCTGATGATGAAGAGAAAGATTTTTGAGACTGCAGCCTATTAATAAAGTTAACATAACTGAGAAAAAAAAAAAAAAGAAATGGTTGAAAGCCCTGGGAATGTTTAGCTGAGGAGAAGACTCATGAGGAACATGAGAGCTGCCTTTAAAAAACTGAAGAGCTGGCCCACGGGAGAGAGTGAGGGGACTCAAGGAAGAGAGGAGGTGTAGAAAGAGTGTGGGCTTTGGACTCAGGAACACTCAGCTGAATTCACAGTTCTGCACCTTACTAGGCCTGCTCCCTTTGGTAAGTCATCTCATCTCCCTGAGCCTCAATTTCTTCATTGGTGCAATGGGGAGGACAATAACTTCCTCACTGTGTGTTGTGAGGTCAGTGGTGGTGGGGGGTGGTCTGTAAAAGAGTGCTTGAGGCCGGGCACAGTGGCTCACGCCTGTAATCCCAGCACTTTGGGAGGCCGAGGTGGGCAGATCACAAGGTCAGGAGATCGAGACCACGGTGAAGCCCCGTCTCTACTAAAAATACAAAAAAAATTAGCTGGGCGCGGTTGCGGGCACCTGTAGTGCCAGCTACTTGGGAGGCCGAGGCCGGAGAAAGGCGTGAACCTGGGGGGCGGAGCTTGCAGTGAGCGGAGATGGCGCCACTGCACTCCAGCCTGGGGCGACAGAGAGACACTCCGACTCAACAAAAAAAAAAAAAAAAAAAAAAGAGAGTGCTTGAAATCTTCAAAGTACTTGACAATTGATATTACTGTGAGTCTCTGTGGTCCCACAGCACAGAGCCTGGTCCCCTGGGTGAAATTGACAAAGAAGCAGATTTTGGCGCAGTTCCATTAAGAGCTATCTAACCATGATAGGAGTCTTAAAATGTAAATGACTGCTTTGGGAAATAGTAAATTCCTCATCCCTGGAGATACTTAAGCAGAGACTGGATCGGTATTTTCTTGGAGGCGGCATGGAGGAATTCCTGCATACAAAAGAGGGTTGGAGTACATCACTTCTAGGGGCTTTTCCAACTTTTAGGTTAGAAGATTTTTTTTTTTTTTTTGAGACGGAGTGTTGATCTTGTTGCTCAGGCTGGAGTGTAATGGTGCAATCTTGGCTCACTGCAACCTCCACCTCCCAGATTCAAGCGATTCTCCTGCCTCGGCCTCCTGAGTAGCCGAGTAGCTGGGATTACAGGCATGTGCCACCACGCCCGGCTAATTTTTGTATTTTAGTAGAGACAGAGTTTCTCCATGTTGGTCAGGCTTGTCTTGAACTCCCGACCTCAGGTAATCTGCCCGCCTCGGCCTCCCAAAGTGCTGGGATTACAGGCATGAGCCACCGTGCCCTGTCTTTTTTTTTTTTAAGATGGGGTATCACTCTGTCACCCAGGCTAGAGTGCAGTGGAGTGGCACAATCTCAGCTCACTACAGCCTCCACCAACTGGGTTCAAGGGATTCTCCTGCCTCAGCCTCCCGAGTAGCTGAGATTACAGGCACCCGCGACCACACCCAGCGAATTTTTATATTTTTAGTAGCGATGGGGTTTCACCATGTTGCCCAGGCTGGTCTTGAACTCCTGGCCTCAAGTGATCTACCCACCTCAGCCTCCCAAAGTGCTGGGATTACAGATGTGAGCCACTGCACCTGCCCCATTTCTTTCTTTCTTTCTTTTTTTTTTTTTGAGATGGAGTCTCACTCTGTCGCTCAGGCTGGAGTGCAGTGGTGCGATCTTGGCCCACTGCAACCTCCACCTCCTGGGGTCCGGCTAAGTTATGTATTTTTAGTAGAGATGGGATTTCGCCATGTTGGCCAGGCTGCTCTCGAACTCCTGACCTCAAATGATCCACCTGCCTCAGCCTCCCAAAGTGCTGGGATTATACTCATGAGGCACCGCACCTGGCCTTCACTATTATTTATTTATTTGAGACAGAGTCTTGCTCTGTCGCCAGCCTGGAATGCAATGGTGCGATATTGGCTCACTGCAACCTCTGCCTCCCGGGTTCAAGCGATTCCCCTGCCTCACTCAGCCTCCTTAGTGGCTGGGACTACAGGATTGTGCCACCATGCCTGGCTAATTTTTTTTTTTGTATGTTAGTAGGGATGGGGTTTCACCATGTTGGCCAGGATGGTCTGGATCTCCTGACCTCGTGATCCGCCCATCTCGGCCTCCCAAAGTGCTGGGATTACAGGCGTGAGCCACCGTGCCT
>NW_026658228.1:0-4245 GCF_009828535.3 Hylobates moloch | reverse complement strand
AATAATGAGAACTTATGAACACAAAGAAGGAAACAACAGACAACAGACACTGGGGTCTATCTGAGTGGGGAAGGTGGGAAAAGGGAGAGGAACAGAAAAGATAACAATGGGGTACTGGGCTTAATACTTGTGTTATGAAATAATCTGTATAACAAGCCCCTGTGGTATGAGTTTATCTATGTAACAAACCTTCCCATGTACCCCAGAACCTAAAATAAAAATTGTTTTAAATCCTTTTTTCTTTTTTTTTATTATTATAATTTAGGTTTTAGGGTACATGTGCACAATGTACAGGTTTGTTACATATGTATCCTTGTGCCATGTTGGTTTGCTGCACCCATTAACTCGTCATTTAGCATTAGGTATATCTCCTAATGCTGTCCCTCCCTCCTCCCCCCACCCCACAACAGTCCCCGGAGTGTGATGTTCCCCTTCCTGTGTCCATGAGATCTCATTGTTCAATTCCTACATGAGTGAGAACATGGGGTGTTTGGTTTCTTGTCCTTGCAATAGTTTACTGAGAATGATGATTTCCAGTTTCATCCGTGTCCCTACAAAGGACATGACCTCATCATTTTTTATGGTTGCATAGTATTCCATGGGGTATATGTGCCACATTTTCTTAATCCAGTCTATCGTTGGACATTTGGGTTGGTTCCAAGTCTTTGCTATTGTGAATAGTGCCACAATAAACATACGTGTGCATGTGTCTTTATAGCAGCATGACTTATAGTCCTTTGGGTATATACTCAGTAATGGGATGGCTGGGTCAAATGGTATTTCTAGTTCTAAGTCCCTGAGGAATCACCACACTGGCTTCCACAATGGTTGAACTAGTTTACAATCCCACCAACAGTGTAAAAGTGTTCCTACTTCTCCACATCCTCTCCAGCACCTGTTGTTTCCTGACTTTTTAATGATGGCCATCCTAACTGTTGTGAGATGGTATCTCATTGTGGTTTGATTTGCATTTCTCTGATGGCCAGTGATGATGAGCATTTTTTCTTGTGTTCTTTGGCTGCATAAATGTCTTCTTTTGAGAAGTGTCTGTTCATGTCCTTCACCCACTTTTTGATAGGGTTGTTTGTTTTTTTCTTGTAAATTTGTTTGTGTTCATTGTAGATTCTGGATATTAGCCCTTTGTCAGATGAGTAGGTTGTGAAAATTTTCTCCCATTTTATAGGTTGCCTGTTCACTCTGATGGTAGTTTCTTTTGTCGTGCAGAAGCTCTTTAGTTTAATTAGATCCCATTTGTCAATTTTGGCTTTTGTTGCCATTGCTTTTAGTGTTTTAGATGTGAGGTCCTTGCCCATGCCTATGTCCTGAATGGTATTGTCTAGGTTTTCTTCTAGGGTTTTTATGATTTTAAGTCTAACATGTAAGTCTTTAATCCATCTTGAATTAATTTTTGTATAAGGTGTAAGGAAGGGATCCAGTTTCAGCTTTCTCCATATGGCTAGCCAGTTTTCCCAGCACCCTTTATTAAATAGGGAATCCTTTCCCCATTTCTTGTTTTTGTCAGATTTCTCAAAGATCAGATAGTTGTAGATACGCAGCATTATTTCTGAGGGCCCTATTCTGTTCCATTGATCTATGTCTCTGTTGTGGTACCAGTACCGTGCTGTTTTGGTTACTGTAGCCTTGTAGTATAGTTTGAAGTCAGGTAGCGTGATGCCTCCAGCTTTGTTCTTTCGGCTTAGGATTGACTTGGCGATGCGAGCTCTTTTTTGGTTCCATATGAACTTTAAAGTAGTTTTTTCCAATTCTGTGAAGAAAGTCATTGGTAGCTTGATGGGGATGGCATTGAATCTATAAATTATCTTGGGCAGTATGGCCATTTTCATGATATTGATTCTTCCAACCGATGAGCATGGAATGTTCTTCCATTTGTTTGTATCCTCTTTTATTTCATTAAGCAGTGGTTTGTAGTTCTCTTTGAAGAGGTCCTTCACATCCCTTGTAAGTTGGATTCCTAAGTATTTGATTCTCTTTGAAGCAATTGTGAATGGGAGTTCACTCATGATTTAGCTATCGGTTTGTCTGTAATTGGTGTACAAGAATGCTTGTGATTTTTGTACATTGATTTTGTATCCTGAGACTTTGCTGAAGTTGCTAATCAGCTTAAGGAGATTTTGTGCTGAAACAATGGGGTTTTCTAGATATACAGTCATGTCATCTTCAAACAGGGACAATTTGACTTCCTCTTTTCCTAACTGAATACCCTTTATTTCCTTCTCCTGCCTGATTGCTCTGGCCAGAACTTCCAGCACTATGTTGAATAGGAGTAGTGAGAAAGGGCATCCCTGTCTTGTGCCAGTTTTCAAAGGGAATGCTTCCAGTTTTTGCCCATTCAGTATGATATTGGCTGTGGGTTTGTCATAGATAGCTCTTATTATTTTGAGATACGTCCCATCAATACCTGATTTATTGAGTTTTTAGCATGAAGGTTGTTGAATTTTGTCAAAGGCCTTTTCTGCATCTATTGAGATAATCATGTGGTTTTTGTCTTTGGTTCTGTTTATATGCTGGATTACATTTATTGATTTGCATATGTTGAACCAGGCTTGCATCCCAGGGATGAAGCCCTCTTGATCATGGTGTATAAGCTTTTTGATATGCTGCTGGATTTGGTTAGCCAGTATTTTATTGAGGATTTTTTTGCATCAATGTTCATCAATGATATTGGTCTGAAATTCTCTTTTTTGGTTGTGTCTCTGCCAGGCTTTGGTATGAGGACGATGCTGGCCTCATACAATGTGTTAGGGAGGATTCCCTCTTTTTCTGTTGATTGGAATAGTTTCAGAAGAAATGGTACCAGTTCCTCCTTCTACCTCTGGTAGAATTCAGCTGTGAATCATCAGGTCCTGGACTCTTTTTGGTTGGTAAGCTATTGATATTGCCACAATTTCAGAGCCTGTTATTGGTCTATTCAGAGATTCAACTTCTTCCTGGTTTAGTCTTGGGAGGGTGTATTTGTCGAGGAATTTATCTGTTTCTTTTAGATTTTCTAGTTTGTTTGTGTAGAGGTGTTTGTAGTATGCTCTGATGGTAGATTGTATTTATGTAGGATCGGTGGTGATATCCCCTTTTTCATTTTGTATTGCATCTATTTGATTCTTCTCTCTTTTCTTCTTTATTAGTCTTGCTAGTGGTC
The DNA here is from genome assembly GCF_009828535.3 of Hylobates moloch. Taxonomy (NCBI): domain Eukaryota; kingdom Metazoa; phylum Chordata; class Mammalia; order Primates; family Hylobatidae; genus Hylobates; species Hylobates moloch. Next base: position 1,091 of record NW_026658228.1, on the reverse strand, counting down.
TATCAATTTTGTTGATCTTTTCAAAAAACAAGCTCCTGGATTCATTAATTTTTTGAAGGGTTTTTGTGTCTCTATTTCCTTCAGTTCTGCTTTGATTTTAGTTATTTCTAGCCTTCTGCTCACTTTTGAATCTGTTTGCTCTTGCTTTTCTTTTTTTTTTTTTTTTGAGATGGAGTCTCGCTCTGTTGCCCAGGCTGGAGTGCAGTGGCTCAATCTCGGCTCACTGCAAGCTCCACCTCCTGGGTTCATGCCATTCTCCTGCCTCAGCCTCTCCGAGGAGCTGGAACTACAGGCACCCGCCACCACGCCCGGCTAATTTTTTTTTTGTATTTTTAGTAGAGACGGGGTTTCACCGTGGTCTTGATCTCCTGACCTCGTGATCCGCCCACCTCAGCCTCCCAAAGTGCTGGGATTACAAGCGTGAGCCACCGCGCCCAGCTGCTCTTGCTTTTCTAGTTCTTTTAATTGTGATGTTAGGGTGTCAATTTTGGACATTTCCTGCTTTCTCTTGTGGGCATTTAGTGCTATAAATTTCCCTCTACACACAGCTTTGAATGTGTCCCAGAGATTCTGGTATGTTGTGTCTTTGTTCTCGTTGATTTCAAAGAACATCTTTATTTCTGCCTTCATTTCATTATGTACCCAGTAGTCATTCAGGAGCAGGTTGTTCAGTTTCCATGTAGTTGAGCAGTTTTGAGTGAGTTTCTTAATCCTGAGTTCTAGTTTGATTGCACTGTGGTCTGAGAGACAGTTTGTTATAATTTCTGTTCTTTTACATTTGCTGAGGAGAGCTTTACTTCCAACTATGTGGTCAATTTTGGAATAGGTGTGGTGTGGTGCTGAAAAAAATGTATATTCTGTTGATTTGGGGTGGAGAGTTCTGTAGATGTCTATTAGGTCCACTTTGTGCAGAGCTGAGTTCAATTCCTGGGTATCCTTGTTAACTTTCTGTCTCATTGATCTGTCTAATGTTCACAGTGGGGTGTTAAAATCTCCCACTATTATTGTGTGGGAGTTTAAGTCCCTTTGTAGGTCACTCAGGAATTGCTTTATGAATCTGGGTGCTCCTGTGTTGGGTGCATATATATTTA
>NW_026658227.1:0-4247 GCF_009828535.3 Hylobates moloch | reverse complement strand
CCTAACTTCTTTCTGTTCTGTTCATTAAGCTAACAGAGACAAAACTTGCGATTGATTGAGAAATTCTGAAACACCCTTTCTGTAGAAACTACAAGCAGACAATCGGAGCGCTAAGTTGCCTATATTGGAAAAAGGAATATCTTCAATAAAAACAACACAGAATCATTCTGCCAAACTATTTTCTGTTCTGTGCATTCAAATAACAGAATTGAACCATACTGTTCATTGAGAAGTTCTGAAACACTCTTTCTGTAGAAACTGCAAGCGGACATTCAGAGTGCTAAGGGTCCAATAGTGGTAAAAGGAGCATATTCAAATTATAACTACACAGAACCATTCTGTGAAACTTCTTTCTGATCTCTGCATTCAACTAGCAGAGTTGAACCTTATTTTTGATTGAGGAGTTTTGAAACACTCTTTCTGTAGAAAGCGCAAGTGGACATTCGGAGCGCTAAGGGGCCTATATTGGAAAAAGGTATATTTTGAAATAAAAACTACACAGAATAATTCTGCAAAAATTCTTCCGGTTCTGTGCATTCATCTAACAGAGATGAACCTTACTTTTCATTCAGAAGTTCTGAATGTCTCTTTCTGTACAAACTACAAGCGGACATTCGGAGCGCTAAGGGGCCTATAGTGGAAAAAGGAACATCTTCAAATAAAAAGTACACAGAAGCATTCTGCGAAACTTCTTTCTCATCTGTGCATTCAACTAACAGAGTTGAACCTTACTTTTGATTGAGAAGTTGTGAAACTCCCTTTCTGTAGAAACTTCAAGCGGAAATTCGTAGCGCTAAGTGGCCTATGCTGGAAAAAGGAATATCTTCAAATAAAAACTACACAGAAGCATTCTGCCAAACTTCTTTCTATTCTGTGCATTCAACTAACAGAGTTGAACCTTACTGTTGATTGAGAAGTTCTGAAAGTCTCTTTCTGTAGAAATTGCAAGCGGACATTCGGAGCGCTAAGGGGCCTACAGTGGAAAAAGAATATCTACAAATAAAAACTACACAGAAGCATTCTGCCAAACTTCTTTCTGTTCTGTGCATTCAACTAACAGAGTTGAACCTTACTGTTGATTGAGAAGTTCTTCATAACTCTTTCTGTAGAAACTGCAAGCGGACATTCCTGGCGTTAAGGGGCCTATAGTGGAAAAAGGAATATCTTTATAAAAACTACACAGAATCATTCTGCAAAACTTCTTTCTGCTCTATGCATTCAACTAACAGAGTTTAATCTTACTGTTGAATGAGAAGTTCTGAAACACTCTTTCTGTAGAAACTGCAAGCGGATATTTGGAGCACTGAGTGGTGTATAGTGGAAAAGGGAATATCTTCATCTTAAACTACACAAAAGCATTCTGAGATACTTCTTTCTGTTCTGTGCATTCAACTAACAGAGTTGAACCTTACTTTTCATTGAGAAATTGTGTAACTCTCTTTCTGTAGAAACTGCAAGTGGACATTTGGAGCGCTAAGGGGCCTATAGTGGAAACAGGAATATCCTCAAATAACAACTACACAGAATCATTCTGCCAAACTTCTTTCTGTTCTGTACATTCAACTCACAGAGTTGAACTTTACTTTTCATTGAGAAGTTCTGAAACTGTCTTTCTGTACAAACTGCAAGCGGACATTCTGAGCGCTAAGGTGCCTATAGTGGAAAAAGAAACATCTTCAAATAAAAACTACACAGAATCATTCTGTGAAACTCCTTTCTGTTCTGTGCATTCAACTAGCAGATTTGAACCTTACTTTTGATTGAGAAGTTGTGAAACTCTCTTTCTGTAGAAACTGCCAGCGGATATTCAGAGCGCTAAGGGGCCTATAGTGGGAAAAGGAATATATTCAAATAAAAACTACACAGAAGCATTCTGTGAAACTTCTTTCTGTTCTATGCATTCAACTAACAGAGTTGATCCTTACTGTTGATTGGGCAGTTCTGAAACACTCTTTCTGCGGAAACTGCAAGTGGACATTCCGAGCGCTAAGGGGCCTATAGTGGAAAAAGGAATATCTTCAAATAAAAACTACACAGAAGCATTCTGTGAAAATTCCTTCTTTTCTATGAATTCAACTAACAGAGTTGAAACTTACTTTTGATTGAGCAGTTCTCAAACACTCTTTCTGTAGAAAGTGCAAGTCGACATACCGAGTGCTAAGGGATATATTGTGGAAAAAGGAATATCTTCAAATGAAAGCTACACAGAAACATTCTGTGAAACTTCTTTCTGTTCTATGCATTCAACTAACAGAGTGCATTCTGGAAAAACAGTTTCTGTATAAATTAGTGGACATAGACTGCAAAGGACCTATATGAAAAAAGTAGTATCTTTAATAAAAATAAAACTGCAATGGACACGCGGAGCGCAAACGGGCACATAGTGCAAAAAGGAATATCTTCAAATAAAAATATCAGAGAAGCATTCTGTGAAAATTCTCTGTTTTCTGTGCATTCAACCAACAGATTTGAACCTTACTTTTGATTGAGCAGTTCCGAAACACTCTTTCTGTAGAAACTGCAAATGGAGGTTCAGAGCGCTAAGGGGCCTATAGTGGAAACAGGAATAACTGCAAATAGAAACTACACAGACGCATTGTGCGAAGCTTCTCTCTGATCTTTGCATTCAATGATCGGAGTTGAACCTTACTTTTGATTGAGCAGTTTTGAAACACTCTTTCTGTAGAAACTGCAAGTGGACATTCGGAGCGCTAAGGGGCCTATCATGGAAAAAGGAATATCCTCAAATAAAACCTACAAGGAAGCATTCTGTGAAAATTCTTTCTCTTCTCTTCATTCAACTAACAGAGTTGAACATTACTTTTGATTGAGCAGTTCTGAAACACACTTTCTGTAGAAAATGCAAGTGCATATTTTGAGCGCTAAGGGGCCTATAGTGGTAAAAGCAATATCTACAAATAAAAACTACACAGAAGCATTCTGTGAAACTTCTTTGTGTTCTGTCATTCAACTAACCGAGTTGAAATTTACTTTTGATTTAGCAGTTCTGAAAACCTCTTTCTGCAGAAACTGCTAGTGGACATTCAGAGCGCTAAGGGGCCTATAGCGGAAAAAGGAATATCTTCAAACAAATACTACACGGAAGTATTTTGTGAAACTTCTTTCTGTTCTGTGCATTCAACTAACAGAGTTGAACCTTACTTTTGATTGGGCAGTTCTGAAACACTCTTTCTGTAGAAATCGCAAGTGGACATTCTGAGCGCTAAGGGGCCTATAGTGGAAAAAGGACAATCTTCAAATAAAAACTACACAGAAGCATTCTGTGAAACTACGTACTGTTACGTGCATTCAACTAACGGAGTTGAACCTTACTTTTGATTTATCTGTTCTGAAACACTCTTTCTGCGGAAACTGCAAGTTGACATTCGGAGCGCTGAGTGGCCTATAGTGGAGAAAGGAATATCGTCAAATAAAAACTACACAGAAGCATTCTGTGAAACTTCTTTCTGTTCTATGCATTCATCTAACAGAGTTGAACCTTACTTTTGATTGGGCAGTTCTGAAACTCTTTCTGCGGAAACTGCAAGTGGACATTCGGAGCGCTAAGGGGACTATAGTGGAAAAATTATTATTTTCAAATAAAAATACACAGAAGCATTTTGTGAAACTTCTTTCTGTTGTGTGCATTCACCTCACAGTGTTGAACCTTACTTTTGGTTGAGCAGTTCTGAAACACTCTGTAGAAGCTGCAAGTGGATATTCCGAGTGCTAAGGGGCGTACAGGGGAAAAAGGAATATCTTCAAATAAAAATTACACAGAAGCATTCTGTTAAACTTTTTTCTGTTCTGTGCATTCAACTAACAGAGTTGAGCCTTACTTTTGATTGAGCATTTCTGAAACACTCTTTCTGTAGAAACTGCAAGTGGACATTCGGAGCGGTAAGGGGCCCAAAGCGGTAGAAGGAATATCTTCAAATAGAAACTACACAGAAGCATTCTCTGAAACTTCTTTGTGTTTAGTGCATTCATCTAACAGAGTTGAACTTTACTTTTGATTTAGCAGTTCTGAAACACTCTTTCTGGAGAAACTCCAAGTGGACATTCGGAGTGCTAAGGGGCCTAAAATGGACAAAGGAATATCTTCAAATAAAAACTACACAGAAGCATTCTGTGAAACTTCTATCTGTTCTATGCGTTCAACTAACAGAGTTGAAACATACTTTTGATTGAGCAGTTTTGAAACACTCTGTAGAAACCGAAAGTGGATATAAGGAGTGCTAACCGAC
>NW_026658226.1:0-4248 GCF_009828535.3 Hylobates moloch | reverse complement strand
GACGCCATGCCTGATTTTTTTTTTTATTTTTTGTAGAGATAAGGGTCTCACTATGTTGCCCAGGCTGGTCTTGAATTCCTGGGCTCAAGTGATCCTCTCACCTTGGCCTCCCAAAGTTCTGAGATTACAGGCATAAGGCACCTCGCCCAGCCCTATTATATTTTATATAATAATACATATTGGTCTCCCCAGAGAGCAAATGATAATAAATAATAGCCAATATTTATATCATGCTTACTACATGCCAGGCCCTATTCAAGGAAATTTCCATACGTTAACTTATTTAAACTTTGCAAAAACCTTACAAAATAGAAATTATCACCAGCAACAGGTATCATCAAACTCGCCAATATGATAGGCATGAAGGGAATCTCCTTCACACTGAATCGATTAGCAATGCTGACCTTTCATCACTAGCCACAATGATTCCATGCTCATGCTCTGCTCACCTTGCAATGGTGATCTCATGCTCTCCTTATTGGTCTGTAAAAGCTCTTTCTATATTGACTATTAAGCTCACACTGGCACAATGTGTTATATATTTTTTCTCTTGTTGTCTCTTAACCCGGCTGATAGAGTCTTTTGCCAAAGAGTTTTTTTAAAAAACTCTTATCCTATTAAATCTGTCAAGATTTTCTTTAAGGTTTCTGGGTTGGTATTGAAAGAGTAGATTAACTTGGTCCTCAAATGCTTTCTTCCAATAAAATCTTCCAAGGTAATCAACAGACTGAACAGCAAACGCTAAAAGCTGCTCTGGCTGAAGTAGACTTTGGAGCATCAGCTCCCTTCCATCACCCCCACCTGCCTCTAGGCGTCCTGGGGGCTTTGCAGGGGAAGAACATCGTGTCTTCTAGTTCTGCAGCCCCACACGTGACATAAGACAGCATGAGAAAGCCAGAAGCACTTCCCAGACCTATGAAACACGCCTGTAACAGCTCCAAGAACAGTCAACACTGCACTAGAAAGTCTAACGACACTGAACTGGAAAGGTATTCCAAATTGTCCTCTTCTCTAAGAGGCTGTGTTTGCCCAAGCACCTCGACAAGCTGAACTTCAGCTTCAAGGTCACCACCAGCCTAGCAGCAGAGGCACGGAGAGGAACTGGCCTTTGGGACTGGAGATGCAGGGAGTGGCAGATGGTCCATTTCATTCGACCCCCAGTTCCTTCAGAGGTAGAGCCCACCTGTAGGGCTGTGCTGACACCTACATGGTGAGTGCATGAAACAGCACCAGCCCCAAGCAGGTGCTCATCTGGCATCAGCTACGGGAGCATGTGACAGCTGCTCGTGGCATCATCTCCTTGCTCCAGGAGACATCCTCATCCCCCGACAGTGATACAGGAAGTCACAGTGGGGGCGATCTATGTGGGACCCCGACCTTCCTTCTAGGAAGTGAGTAGGAGGTGTGTTAGCGAGGCCGCAGCAAGGGGACATGGCCATTTAATGCTGCAGGCACCACGGCCCTCGTGCCACCCCAAAACAGGTCCCACTCTTCCCACTCACAGAAGCCCAAAAGAAGAAAACTGACCGTATGAAGAGAACTTACTGACCTTAGTGACACTTGTTCCCACAGAAACACTTATGAATGAGTTAAGGTCTGTTCAAAGGTACCATCACTTTTGACACGGCACCCCTCATCTGACCTGAACCAGAAGGTGCAGTACCCGCCTCTAACGTCAAGGCCAAAAACCCAGAGCCCACCACACAGCAGGGCATGTGCTGACCACCTGAGATCAAAACAAACACTCCCTCCGAATCCATCCTTTCCGACTCCTTACCCCAGGACAGACTGGCGGCTGCAAACAACAGGGCAGGGGCTCAGTCCCGGTTCCACAGCCCCAAGCTTAGGTGGAGACTGGGCCCCTTAGCCCTTCATTTCCCCCATCCCCAGCTACAGTCATCAATTCTGAGCCTCGGAGGGACAGCCCAGCCACAGCCTGTCGCCCCGCTGCCTCTCAGCAACGGCAGTTCTCTCAGCCTCTGCGGCTCCTTCGCGCCCTACATCAGGTATTAATATATTACTCATGGCAGCTTCTGAGCTATGAAAGCCCAGCCGTTTTCAATAGAGAACGGTGTGGACGAATTCTACAGGAGTGATGAAATGTTTCTTCTGCTCCGGCAATTAAGACAGCATAAAGTCGCCTTTCCTTTGGTGCCACCCCCAACATCAAAGGATTGGAATTCAAAGCCATTCATGCTGCATTGAAACCTCACAATGAAGCTGGAGAATGGAAGTCGATTACTGGGCATAAATATGCAGTAGTTGAAAGAGTTATAACGAAATTAAACTGCAGCAACCCCACAATGTGTGGAAACTTCCAGTACTAGAGTTCTCCTGGTAAACATCCATAGGGCATTCTTCGCAAGGAGGTCTCTGGCCACAGAGTCCAGATGGGCTACCTGAGCTGCAAGTGGCCAGCGTGCCAGGTTGTCCTGTCCATCTTGCTACAGCAACAGCCCCCAAGGCCTCCGAGAATATGGCATTTGGGGATTTTTATTTTGCATGGCTAGGAAGCTGCTGAACACAGAATATTCTCTCTGGTGCAGGACTCCGAGGCCACATCTGTCCTTCGTCCCTAGGCCTTCCAGGCCTATGTGCAGTCCAGTCATCTTCCCTCCGCCCCGCCCCTTAGCCCAGGGCTCCCCCGGGGGCATGCCTGCTGCCAGCTCCCCTTGCAGGAGAAAGAACCCTAAAGAGGGCAGCGTTACATCTGCCTGCTGAGTACAGCCGGCTTCTTTTCTAATTGATTACTGCTCTCTTTAGGATGGGATTTGATCTCTAAAATAAAAGCCCAGAACACAGAAAGCTATAGAAGTCTTACAATGTGTTGGGGTGTGTGTTTTTAAGGCATGAAAATACTTCTCTCCCACACAAATGTGAGTTCTTCTGGGGAAAGATGCCACAGATCCCAGAGAGTAGAATATCTGGGGAAGCCCGATCAGTCTTAAAAATAGGTAATTGAACACAGACTTTAGAATTCGCAGGAGCTACCTGAAAAAAAATTAAATTTCACATATTTTTGATATCCAAAACTCCATTCTGATGAAACTTCTAACTGGGTGGCATTTTGCATTTCCAATTATAATAGAGTAATTGTGTTGCCATAGTTACTGTAAAATTCTGCAATAACTTTTGTTGCTGTGTAACTGCTGTAGTGTATATTTGTGTACAAGCAGCTGAGTTTTCTCAATTCGATCTCCCTCCCTTCCACCCTCCCTCTCCCCAGCCACCACCACCACCACCTTTCCTGGCTGGGTCCTGAAACCACCACATCAGCCTTCTTTGGACAGTCCCGAAAATAATGCACAGAATTATCAGAAGCAATTAAAACTCCAGGCAACCACGATCACATTACAAAAGAAAAAGTGAAACCAGGTCAAGGTGCAAACCTGCCAGTATCCCCCCAGTCCTGCTGGGCTGGCGCTGGGCCAGGACTGTTTACAGGCTTACTCCCAGGCCTTAACTGCTTCGGTGATTTGTAGGAATAAACAGAAAAGCCTGAACAGAGAAAAACGGGGCGGCAAAGTGACTACACAGGCCCCTTCCTCCCTCACGGAGAGCAAGCAGAACTGCTCTCGGCAAGCAATTAGGTAGGTCTCTACAGTCATGCAATTAGGATTTAGTTAAGAAACTCATTAGTTTTAAAATAACTTAAGTTTAATTTCTGCAACGCTTTATTTGAAAATTGTGTCACAGCAGGTCAATTTACAACATGCAATAAAGAAAACACTCATATCAGCTGCCTCAAGTTATTACAAATTTTTGATGTGCATTAAATGAATACACTGGGTTCCACCCCCGGCCTTTCCAACTGATACGCACGGTCTCCTGCTATAACAGTGTCAAATAATTCAACGCTCAATGTAAATACGAGATAATTTGCTTATGATTCCGTGGTGTGTTTTCGCAACGCCGGGAAACGCGGATCCCACACCCGAGCGGCACCGGGCCCCGTTTCTCGGCCTGCTGGCGCCCTGCCGGCTGAGCCCAGCGGGTCCCGGGCAGCCCACCGCCCTCCCGCGACCCCCCGGGCGCTCGCAGTGGCGACGACACGCGCGGGGCCGCGGACCCCGTCAGGGACGTTTTTCTGCAAACTCACAGCATTTGACAAAGTTACATAAACGGGGCCCGGCCGGCCCCGGCGCCCGCCCGCCCCCGCCCTCACTCCCGGCGGCCCGGAGCCCACCTGCTCGGGGGGCGCGGGCCCCGCACCGGCGGACGGCGCCGCTGCCTGCCGTGCCCACCCCC
>NW_026658225.1:0-4248 GCF_009828535.3 Hylobates moloch | reverse complement strand
CAGGCTGGTCTCGAACTCCTGGCCTCAAGTGATCTGCCCACCTTGGCTTCCCAAAGTGCTGGGATGACAGGCGTGAGCCACCACACCCAGCTTCCTCTGTTTCTTTAGGAACTTCTTAGAGCCTCCTCTCAAGACTTGATTAGCCTGCAGCTGGAAGAGGAACCAGTCTAGGCAGAAGAACGGATATGAGAGACTGAGTAGCTGGCACCAGGCAGGGCAGCTTCTTTTCCACTTTTCCCTTCAGGACAGTTAGCCCCACCCCTGGTGCCTTTGCTTTCTTAGGAATGCAGTCTTCAGGCATGAGCTGTAGGAAGATCCCATTTGATGCTTCAAAGGTGAGAAGAAAAAAATTACCTTTTGAGATAACTAGTCAATCTGGTCAGTGACACGGGATTAGGGCCCCCATGCTGCCCACAGCACTTCACACTTTCCTGTCAAAGCATTTACCGTTGTTCTACGTCATCCAGTCTTTTTAAAAAATCGAAGCGACAGACTGGGTGGATGGTTCATGTCTGTAATCCTTGCACTTTGGGAGGCTGAGGCAGGAGGATTGCTTGAGCCCTGGAGTTCAATTCCAGACTACGAAACATAGTGAGACCCTGTCTATAAGAAAAACAATTAGCCAGGCATGATTGTGTGCACCTGTGGTCCCAGCTACTTGGGAGGCTGAGGTGGAAGGATGGTTTGAGCCCAGGAGTTCGAGGCTGCAGTGACCCATGATTGCACCACTGCACTCTAGCCTGGGTAACAGAGTGGGACCTTGTGTCAAAAAAAAAATTGAAGTGAAATTTATATAATATAAAATTAATCATTTTAAAGTGAACAATTCAGTAGCTTTTAGTACATTCACAGTGTTGTGCCATTACGCCTCTGTCTAGTTCCACAGTATTGTCATCACACCAGATAGAAATCCCATAGCCATTGAACAGTCACCACTCATTCCCTCCTTCCCGCAGTCTCTGGCAACCACCCTTCTACTTTCTGTCTCAATGGATTTACCTGTTCTGGACATTTCCTGTAAGTGGAATCCTGTAAGATGTGACACTTTGCATCTGGCTTCTTTCACTTATCAAAATATTGTCAAGATTCACCCAACTATGGCATGTATCAGTACTTTATTCCTTTTTATGGCTGAATAATATTCCATTGTATGGATAGTTCACATTTTATTGTCCATTCCTCTGTTGATGGACATGGTGGTTGTTTCTAGCTTTTGGCTATTGTGAATAGGGCTGCTGTGAACATTTGCATACCAGGATTTGTTTGAGCACCTGTTTTTAATGTGGGGTATATGCCCAGAAGTGGAATTGCTGTCCTGTGGTCATTCTATGTTTCACTTTTTTGAGGAGCCCTAACCCAGTCTTTGTGTGATGATCTCTTCACCATCCGCATGGTGAGCTCTGGGGATCAGGGGCTGGGTTGGCTTTGTTCTTATGTTCCCAGGCTCCAATTCAAAGCTCGGCACTCAGTAGGCACTTGGTGAATGCTTGTTAAATGAGTGATCAGGGGAATTAAGAGACTTTGGGCTGGCCTCCTTGGCTATGGAGTTGCTGGGCATTTTGGAGGCTGGGCAGCAGGTCTGTGACTGAATGCCATGGGGGTTCTATCAACCTATGGGTTGAGCTGGAGATCTCCAGGGTTAATTGAGCCATAGTGTTTCTTGTTTTCCTTAAGCCACCTTGTTAAGGGGAAGCAGAGGTAAGTCACATCTTATGAGCCCTTCCTGGCATGTTTATCATCCCCTCTACTCTGGAAACTCCACATCTATTTCACAGCTGAGGAAACTGAGCCGTGGGGAAATCAAGGGTACATGCCTGGTAATGGGCAGGGCTGGGATTTGAACTTAGACCTGTTTGACTGTGAAGTCCACAGTCTTCGCCCAACACGATGAGATTCCTTTGGGTGTAAAATGTCACTGGGAGCTTCCAGGAATGTAGCATGGGTTTGGAAATTTATAGGGCAGCTTATATCCCTTCCACGTTTGTCTAATGTGATGCTGATGATAATGACAACTTGTGTTTTACCTTATGCCTGGGATGTAATTTCCTGAGATCATTTCGTTTAGTCCTCACCATCACCTTCCTAGGTAGGTATTATTCTCCCCAATTTACACACTAGGAGACTGAGGCTCACACCTGCACTTGCTCACAAAGGCCTAACTAGTAAGAGACAATGCTTATATTTAAATACAGGCCAGCTGGGCATGGTGGCTTCCACCTTTAATCTCAGCACCTTGGAAGCCGTGGCAGAAGGATTGCTTGAGTCCAGGAGCTCCAAGACCAGCGTGGGAAAGATAGTGAGCCCCCCATCTCTACAAAAAAATTAAAAAATTAGCTAGGCATGGTGGCACACACCTGTGGTCCCAGCTACACAGGAGTCTGAGGTAGGAGGATCATTTGAGCCCAGATGGTTAAGGCTGCAATGAGCTGTGTTCATACCACTGCACTTCAGCCTGGGTGACAGAGTGAGAGACCCTGTCTCAAAACAACAACAACAACAGCAGCAGCAGCAGCAACAACAACAACAGCAGCAGCAGCAGCAACAACAACGCAGGCTTTGGCCAGATGTGGCGGCTCATGTCTGTAGTCCTGGCACTTTGGGAGGCTGAGGCAGGAGGATCACTTGAGCCCAGGAGTTTGAGACCAGTCTGGGTAATATAGTGAGACCCTGTCTCTACAAAAAAATTGATGGCACACACCTGTAGCCTCACCTGCTCAGGAGGTTGAGGCGGGAGGATTGCTTGAGCCTGAGAGTTCAAGGCTGCAGTAAGCTATGATTGTACCATTGCATTCCAGCCTGGGCAGCAGAGCAAGACCCTGTCTCAGTAAATAAATAAAAACCACAGGCTTCTGTCTCCAACCTTCACTCACTCTGAATTCTTGCCAGGAAGCTGTCACAATCTCTTTCCTGCGTCTTGGAGGCAAATGTCATTCTCGGGGAGCTGGGGACATCTGTGAAGATTCTGGGTCCCTTCCAGAGGGTCTTGGTGTCCTGACAATCCTGAGCCATTTCTCTGAATCTTGTGCTCTTCTGGCATTCCAGTCTGTTCCACTTGGCATGCTGAGCTCCGTGTGAAAAGGTGGCATCATCTTCCAGAAGGCTGAGGTGGTATCTGCCAGGAGGAGGCAAAGATGATGTTGCCAGGAAGGTGACACCATTGGCAAGTTGGATTTCGTCTATTTCTAAAAAGTCTAGAGGTTTTTCAAACCTTGTGCCCATCATCCCTGAAGTGTACAGGGAAGAAGAAAATGGTCCCAGCAATAAAGAATGAATTTCTTCCGAGGCACTGTCAACAGCAAGGGACCCATTTCCAGAGGCTGGAAGAATGATGAGTCGGTGTCCTTTGCCGTGCAAGTCAGAATGATATGTCTTGGGGGCATTTCTCTGCTAAAGGAAAGAAGCATGACACCAACTTAGAATTAGGGGCGCTCTTGTGGCAAATGAAGTCCTGGAAGTTACTGGGGCTGGAAGTCAATCACTTTGCTGCAGCTTGGGGAAAACCATTAGCAGTGTTCTCTGATACTGTAGTTAGGCTGTCTCATTCTGTCCCTTGCTGGGCCGCCTTTGGACAAGAGCCCTCTAATTAGCTGTCAGCATCATCAACTGGCTGTAAGAGTGATGAGGGGGTGGGTCGTAGCGAGGTTTTTCTCCCCCTTGATTAAAGTTGGTGTATTTCCCCATCCTATTTAAAGTGACTATTCTGTGTGTGTGTGTGCACGTTGGGTGTGTGTATGCATGTTGGTATAAGTGTGTGCATATTGGTGTGCATGTGTGCATGTTGTGTGTGTGCATGTTGGTATGAGTGTGTGCATATTGATGTGAGTGTGTGCATGGTGTATGTGTGCATGTTGGTGTGAGTGTGCATGTTGGTGTATGTGTGCATGTTGGTGTGTGTGTGCATGATGGTGTGGGTGTGTGTGTGCATTGTTTGTCTGTTGGATGTTGTGTTGTTGGTATTGGTGTAAGGTGTAGGGGTTTTGTTGGTTGTGGAGGGTGTGAGTGTGCATGTTGGTGTATGTGTGCATGTTGGTGTGAGTGTGCATGTTGGTGTGAGTGTGCATGTAGGTGTATGTGTGCATGTTGGTGTGTGTGCATGGTGTATGTGTGGCATGTTGGTGTGAGTGTGCATGTTGGTGTATGTGTGCATGTTGATGTGAGTGTGCATGTTGGTGTGAGTGTGCATGTTGGTGTATGTGTGCATGTTGATGTGAGTGTGCATGTTGGTGTGAGTGTGCATGTTGGTGTAAG
>NW_026658224.1:0-4248 GCF_009828535.3 Hylobates moloch | reverse complement strand
TCAACTAACAGATTGGAAGCAGACTTTTGATAGAGCAGTTGTGAAACCCTCTTTCTGTAGAAACTGCAAGGTGACATTCGGAGTGCTAAAGGGCCTATAGCGGAAAAAGATATATCTTCAAATAAAAACTACACAGAAGCATTCTGTGAAACTTCTTTCTGTTCTGTTCATTCAACTAGCAGAGTTGAAGATTAGTTTTGATTGAGCAGTTCTGAAACACTCTTTCTGTAGAAACTGCAAGTGGACATTCTCAGCGCTAAGGGTATTATAGGGGAAAAAGGAAAATCTTGAAATAAAAACTACACAGAAGCATTCTGTCCAACTACTTTCTGTTCTGTGCATTCAACAAACAGAGTTGAAGTTTAATTTTGATTGAGCAGTTCTGAAACACTCTTTCTGTAGAAATTGGAACAGGATATTTTGAGCACTAGGGGGCCTTTAGTGGAAATAGGAATATCTTCAAATAAAAAGTACACAGAAGCATTCTGGGAAACTTCTTACTATTCTGTGCATTCAACAAACAGAGTTGAAGCTTACTTTTGATTGAGCAGTTCTGAAACACTGTTTCTGTAGAAACTGCAAGGGGACATTCGGAGCGCTAAGGGGCCTACAGCGGAAAAAGGAATATCTTCAAATAAAAACTACACAGAAGCATTCGGTGAAACTTCTTTCTGTTCTGTGCATTCAACTAGCAGAGTTGAATCTTACTTTTGATAGAGCAGTTCTCAAACACTCTTGCTGTAGAAACTGCAAGTGGACTTTCTGAGCGCTAAGGGTATTATAGTGGAAAAAGGAATATCTTCAAACGAAAACCACACAGAAGCATTCTGTGCAACTTCTTTCTGTTCTGTGCATTCAACTAACAGAGTTGAAGCTTTCTTTTGATTGAGCAGTTCTGAAACACTCTTTCTGTAGAAACTGGATGGGGATAGTTTGAGCACTAGGGGGCCTTTAGTGGAAAGAGGAATATCTTCAAATAAAAACTACACGGAAGCATTCTATGAAACTTCTTTCTGTTCTCTGCATTCAACTAAGAGAGTTGAAGCTTACTTTTGATAGAGCAGTTCTGAAACACTGTTTCTGTAGATACTGCAATGGGACATTCGGAGCACAAAAGGGCCTATAGTGGAAAAAGGAATATCTTCAAACGAAAAGTACACAGAAGCATTCTGTGCAACTTCCTTCTGTTCTGTGCATTCAACTAAGAGAGTTGAAGCTTACTTTTGATAGAGCTGTTCTGAAACACTCTTTCTGTAGAAACTGCAAGTAGACATTCTGAGCGCTAAGGGGCATATAGTGGAAAAAGCAATATCTTCAAATAAAAACTACACAGAAGCATTTTGTGAAACCAAGTTCTGTTCTGTGCCTTCACCTAACAGCGTTGAAGCTTACCTTTGATAGAGCAGTTGTGAAACACTCTTTCTATAGAAATTGCAAGGGGACATTCGGAGCGCTAAGGGGCCTATAGCGGAAAAAGGAATATCCTCAAATAAAAACTACAGAGAAGCATTCTGTGAAACTTCTTTCGGTTCTGTGCATTTAACTAGCAGAGTTGAAGATTACTTTTGATAGAGCAGTTCTGAAACACTCTTTCTGTAGAAACTGCAAGTGGACATTCTGAGCGCTAAGGGTATTATAGTGGAAAAAGGAATATCTTCAAATAAAAACTACACAGAAGCATTCTGTGCAACTTCTTTCTGTTCTGTGCATTCAACTAATAGAGTTGAAGCTTAGTTTTGATTGAGCACTTCTGAAAAACTCTTTCTGTAGAAATTGGAAGAGGATATTTTGAGCACTAGGGTGTCTTTTGTGGAAATAGGAATATCTTCAAATAAAAACTACACAGAAGCATTCTGTGAAACCTCTTACTGTTCTGTGCATTCAACTAACAGAGTTGAAGCTTGCTTTTGATTGAGCACTTCTGAAACACTGTTTCTGTAGAAACTGCAAGGGGACATTCGGAGAACTAAGGGGCCTATAGTGGAAAAAGGAATATCTTCAAATAAAAACTACACAGAATCATTCGGTGAAACTTCTTTCTGTTCTGTGCATTCAACTAAGAGAGTTGAAGCCTACTTTTGATAGAGCAGTTCTGAAACACTCTTTCTGTAGAAACTGGAAGTAGACATTCTGAGTGCTAAGGGGCTTATATTGGAAATTAGAATATCCTCAAATAAAAACTACACAGAAGCATGTTGTGAAACTTCTTTCTTCTCTGTGCATTCAACTAACAGAGTTGAAGCTTACTTTTGATTGAGCAGTTTGAAACACTGTTTCTGTAGAAACCGCATGGGGATATTCGGAGAACAAAGGAGCCTAATGTGGAAAAAGGAATATCTTCAAATAAAAACTACACAGAAGCATTCTGTGAAACACCTTTCTATTCCGTGCATTCTACTAGCAGAGTTGAAGCTTACTTTTGATAGAGCAGTTCTGAAACACTCTTTCTGTAGAAACTGCAAGTGGACATTCTGAGTGCTAAGGGTATTATAGTAGAAAAAGGAATATCTTCAAACGAAAACTACACAGAAGCATTCTGTGCAACTTCTTTCTGTTCTGTGCATTCAACTAACACAGTTGAAGCTTAGTTTTGATTGAGCAGTTCTGAAACACTCTTTCTGTAGAAACTGGAAGGGGATATTTTCAGCACTAGTGGGCCTTTAGTGGAAAAAGTTATATCTTCAAATAAAAAGTACACAGAAGCATTCTGTGAAACTTCTTTCTGTTCTGTGCATTCAACTAGCAGAGTTGAAGCGTACTTTTGATAGAGTAGTTCTGAAACACTGTTTCTGTAGAAACTGCAAGTGGACATTCTGAACTCTAAGGGTATTATAGTGGAAAAAGGAGTATCTTCAAACAAAAACTACACAGAAGCATTCTGTGCAACTTCTTTCTGTTCTGTGCATTCAACTAACAGAGTTGAAGATTAGTTTTTATTGAGCAGTTCTGGAACACTGTTTCTGTAGAAACTGCAAGGGGACATTCGGAAAACTAAGGGGCCTATAGTGGAAAAAGGAATATCTTCAAATAAAAACTACACAGAAGCATTCTGTGAAACATCTTTCTGTTCTGTTCATTCAACTAACAGAGTTGAAACTTACTTTTGATAGGGCAGTTGTGAAACACTCTTGCTGTAGAAACTGCAAGGGGACATTCACAGCGCTAAGGGGCCTAAAGCGGAAAAAGGAATATCTTCAAATAAAAACTACACAGAAGCATTCTGTGAAACTTCTTTCTGTTCTGTGCATTCAACTAGCAGAGTTGAAGCTTACATTTGTGAGATCAGTTCTGAAACATTCTTTCTGTAGAAACTGCAAGTGGACAATCTGAACTCTAAAGGTATTATAGTGGAAAAAGGAATATCTTCAAACAAAAACTACACAGAAGCATTCTCTGCAACTTCTTTCTGTTCTGTGCATTCAACTAACAGAGTTGAAGCTTAGTTTTGATTGAGCAGTTCTGAATAACTCTTTCTGTAGAAACTGCAAGTGGACATTCTGAGCGCTAAGGGTATTATAGTGGAAAAAGTAATATCTTCAAACGAAAACTACACAGAAGCATTCTGTGCAACTTCTTTCTGTTCTGTGCATTCAACTAACAGAGTTGAAACTTTGTTTTGATTGAGCAGTTCTGAAACACTCTTTCTGTAGAAACTGCAAATAGAGATTCTGAGCGCTAACTGTCTTATAGTGGAAAAAGGAATATCTTCAAACGAAAACTACACAAAAGCATTCTGTGCAACTTCTTTCTGTTCTGTGCATTCAACTAACAGAGTTGAAGCTTAGTTTTGATTGAGCAGTTCTGAAACACTCTTTCTGTAGTAACTGCAAGGGGAAATTCGGAGAGCTAAGGGGCCTATAGCGGAAAAAGGAATATCTGCAAATAAAAGCTACACAGAAGCATTCTGTGAAACTTCTTTCTGTTCTGTGCATTCAACTAGCAGAGTTGAAGCTTAGTTTTGATTGAGCAGTTCTGAAACACTGTTTCTGTAGAAACTGCAAGGGGACATTCTGAGAACAAAGGGCCCTATAGTGTAAAAAGGAATATCTTCAAATAAAAACTACACAGAAGCATTCTGTGAAACAGCTTTCTGTTCTGTGCATTCAACTAAGAGTGTTGAAGCTTACTTTTGATAGAGCAGTTCTGAAACACTCTTTCTGTAGAAACTGCAAGTAGACATTCTGAGCGCTAAGGGGCTTATAGTGGAAAAAAGAATATCTTCAAATAAAAACTACACAGAAGCATTCT
>NW_026658223.1:0-4248 GCF_009828535.3 Hylobates moloch | reverse complement strand
ATGCTGGGCCGTGGCACTTGCTGTGCCTTAGACCTGACAAGCTCAGATGGTTCCTTTTAATTCATTCAGGTCTCAGGGGCAGTGTCTGACCTACGGGACCACCCACTCTAAAGCGGCCCCCCCCACCGTCCCTCCCAGAACCTGCCTGATGTTCGTTCTTGGAGTGTGTTGAAGGCTGCACCTCCTGCACTTAGGTGGGAGTGCCCCACAAAGGCTGAACGAGTGGTCAAAGGCATGTAAGAAGAGCTAGGCAGCACAGGGAGCCCCGGGCAGGGCTGTGGAGGCAGAGAGGGCACGACGGCGTCCCGGGCACAGGGCCCAGCGTGAGCATCGGCTCCTCAAGTGAGGCTCCTGGGGTGAAAACGCCAGGGTGGTGGCGGGTGGGGGCCGAACGCCGTCCCTAAGGAGCTCAGCTTCGGGACAGCCTGAGTCTTGACTGGGGCCGGATACTGGCCATCCCGGCCAAGCAGCTAACCCCACCGCGGGGCCTCGGCCCCCTCCGGGCCTCAGTTTCCCCATGTCCCTCCCGGAGCCTCACCTGGGGCAGCAGCAGGCGTGGAGGGCACGGGGGCTCGGCGCCAGGGTCCCGCTGGAGGGCGGCCTGCTGGGCCACGGCGGCAGCAGCTGGCGCCTTCGTCACCTGCTTCAGGACCTGCCGCAGCTGCTCGGGGCCCAGTGGGGCCACACGTGCAACGCTGCCCTGGCCCGGAGAAGCCTGGCCGCCGCATCCGCCATGGCGGCTGAAGCGGGGACTCGAACCTGGGCCACTGGGCGACGACGTGCCTCCCCTGGGAAAGCGGCGGGCTGCGAGTGCCCCGCAGGCCAAGACACCTCGGAAGGCGACCCTGCCCGGTCGGGACAGCTGCCGCGGCGCCTAGGGCCAATCGGCACAGCGGACCCACCTTATTTTCTCATTGCCTGTCACGGATGTGTTTAACACTCAGATGTCACCTCCTCCGGGAGCTGTCCCGGAACTCCCAGGCGGAGGTCTTTGAGGTTCCAAAGCCCCTGACCCAAAAGTTATCACATTCTTTGAGGTTCCAAAGCCCCTGGCCCAAAAGTTATCACATTATCCACGTGTTCTGACGTCATCGTGCATCCCAATCAGCGGAGGATGCTGTCTGGATATGCGGAGTCCTAGGTCCACCAGCAAACGTTTAGGTTTATAAATCTGAGAGGGGACCCAAAGTTTGAATTTTTAACAAGAGTGCTTCCCAACCCCCAAACTGTTCCCATGTCACCCTACCGTCTCTCCCCTCACCCACCCAGACTGCGCGTACCTTGAAGGGAGAGATGATATGTGACTCATTCGGTGCCCAGTACAGGCCCTGCCCAGAACGCACGCTCAAGGCATGAAAGATGGATGGATGCATAGAAACCAGTAAACGAACGGGTGAACAAATCAATGAACCCACCCTCTCCGCATGTCCCTCCCATCCATGCAGCCCCAATGCCCCGTCTTCCTCAGCCCGATCGCCTCTCTTACAGGGTCGAGGCTCTGTGCACCCTCCCCACCGAGTCTTGTAGCTGCAGGTGTGTACCCAAGTCCCACTTCCTCTCCCCAGGGAGCGTAGGAGGTCCGCTTGCCAACTAACACTTATTAAGCACCTGGTGGGTGAGTCGCCATTCCCTCCCTGGGGGGCACCACAGGTCTAGCCGGCGAGAAGGAGGAAACTGGCATTTGCAGCACAATATGATGAGTACCAGGAAGCCAGGAAAGGTAAGGCTGGGGGACCAGGCTGGTGTCAGAGAAGGTTCTGCAACGTCACCATCATCCTCATCAATACGTCGCATTCACGATGCTCCCTGCTGTTTTTTAATGGTGAATTTCATATTATGGGTATCCTACCACAATTTTTTTTTTTTTTTTTTTTTTGAGACAGGGTCTCACTCTGTTGCCCAGGCTGGAGTGCAGTGGCGCGATCTCAGCTCGCTACGACCTCGACCTCCCGGGCTCAGGTGATCCTTCCACCTCAGTCTCTGGAGTAGCTCGGACTACAGGCATGTGCTACCATGCCCAGCTAATTTTTGTATTATTGTTATTATTATTATTTATCATTATTTTTTTAATAGAGAGAGGATCTCACCATGTTGCCCGGGCTGGTCTCCAACTCCTGGGCTCAGATGATCCACTTGCCTTGGCCTCCCAAAGTGCTGGAATTGCAGGCGTGAACCACTGCGCCTGGCCCGAGTCAACCTTTCCTAGTTCCTTCCCAAGAAGGGATTTATGACAACTGAGTTCTTTTGAGATCTTTTGGGAAGCTCTGCTTTTCAGCAGGTAACAAATTTCAGGAATTCAAATGCCTTCGGCTCAAAATAATTTTCATGCCATCGTGGCATATTCTAAACCCCTTCAAGTTCAGGAAACTTGAGGGCAGCAACCTCCACCCACTCCTCCGTGCTCTGTCCCAGCATCTAACCTGGCACGACTATTGCCAAGATGTGACATCCAACTTGTGTACAGTTTCTATTTCAGGTGTCAGCCGACCCAGGCTCCCCTAACGTTGCTTATAGTAGCGGCAGCAGCGCCATCAGCTGGCGTTTATTGAGAACTTTTACTACACCCTGGGCACTTGCCAAGGTTGTAAGCCAGTAGTCTGTAGATTTTGAGCAGCTACTGATTTAGGTCAGAGTTAGTAGATGTTTCCACTGGAGAGTTTTCAAAAACAGGTGGAGCCCCTGCTAGATCCTGACAGAAAATGGCACTGACCCGACACAACTGGCTTTGTTCAACAGAGCACACCTGACCACCCCGGAAAGCTGAACCACCAGCGAGAAATTCATCCACTTGCTCTGGCTGCAAAACGCAGAACCAAGAGGAAGAAATGTGAAGCCTAAGATGTCTCTGAGGGGGGGGGGGGGGGGGAAGAACAAGAGAAGATTTCCAGAGGCTTCCACAACCGGAACGCCTCTCTAAAAACATGGCAGTCATCTACTGGCTGGTCACTTTCTCCACGTGGCTTGGGATTTGTGCCTCACTTACCGTTTTGCTCCCCGCCTAGAACGGTGCTGGGCATGCAGTAGCCCTACATACCATCTGTGGAATGCATTCATTGCAGACCTGGATTTTTAACCGTAACCCTTCCCCGCAAGGCGGCCAAGGGAACACGAGGCGGTGACATCTGGGAGCACCTGTCTTCACTGGGCGATTCCTCCAGGGGAGCCACAGCCTCAGGAAGCGCGGGGGCGTCAGGGGTGGGGGCCGAGGGCCGGATATGTGGATCGCTTTGGATGTCCTGAGTGCCCTGCAGGTGGCAGAGGGTGCAGGGACTCGGGTGCGGAGCCACCGCCCCAGCGCATGCCTGGTGCCTCCCGCTCTCCCCAGCAGGCTGCCCTCGACATGACCACCTCTGGGCGGGGAGATCAAGAGATCCTGCAATTTGCTCCTACCCGCACGCGGCTCACAGTACCTGAAAGGCGCATTTTTCACAAACCGTTGTAGAAAGAGTTCATTGTCGGGTGGCGGCGGAAAAAAAAAGCTAAAACCGTGGCCGGTGCGGGAATCGAGCCCACGACCTTGGCGTTATCAGCACCACGCTCTTACCAACTGAGCTAACCGGCCGCCCGACGCCACAACGCCCCTGGAGCGTATAAAAGGGCTCCACGTTCGCGCCCGTCCACGAGCGATTCCTCGTCAAGGCCACGCGCCTCTGGCTGCCTTCCGCTTTGCCCGAGCCGCGGGGACTCCGGTGAGGAGCCACCGCCCCAGCGCTGGCCGGGTTTCTCCCGCTCTTCCCTGCCAGGCTGCCCTCGACCACCTCTGGGCCGAGTCCAAGAGATCCCGCAAGTCGCTCCTGCCCGCATGGGGCTTACAGAACCTGAAAGGCGCATTTGAAAAAGAGTTGCAGAAACAGTTCATGGTTTTGAAAAAACAAAGAAACAAACCAACAGAAAACTGGGACTAGGGCCGGTGCGGAGATCAAACCCGCGACCGTGGCGGTATCAGCACCACACGCTCACCAACCGAGATAACCGACCGCCCGCCCGCCCGACCATCTAGTGCTGCCCGAGCGTCTAAAAGGGCTCCATGTTCGCGCCGGCCCGCGACTGATTCCTTGCAGAGCCCGCGCCACTGGCTGCCTCCCGCTTGGCCCCAGCTGCGACTTTTGACCGCCTCACTGTCATCCCCATCGGGTGGGTGCAGAAACCGAGACCTAGGAGACTTCGAGGAGAAGGGAGGCGGCTTCCTACAGGGAACCGCAGGCTTTCACAGGGAAAATGCAGATTGCACATGGGAGGCTTGGGTCT
>NW_026658222.1:0-4249 GCF_009828535.3 Hylobates moloch | reverse complement strand
TAGAGAAAATTTAAGAAACAATAATTGATTTTTTTTAATAGGGAAGAGATCATTAAGCAACCACAGCCATTACCCAAATAATTATTTTTCTCCTAATGGCTACAAACCATTGTGCATGAAAATGATATGCATAACTTTCACTTACTCTAGAGGAAGTCAAACTATTTTTACAAAATTTCTGTGTGTTAAGGTGAAAAATCTGCTGCTGCTTTTTAATACATCGTGACACAGGTATGGCAAGCAAATTCACAAGGTAATACCAGAGTATTTTGGGGTGTAAAAAGAGAAATCCATTTGAAAGTTTGAGAATTCTTAGTTTAAAATATACTACAAGAACGAGCCTCTTTATGCCTGCTCTGCCCCTGTCACAGTGAGAGAATGTGCCACAAAGGCCATACTAAAGAGAGGATTGGAAAGAACACGGGGAGATACAAAACCCCAAGTCACTGAAAAAGTTACATGTTACATGGGATTTTGGTAAATTCAATGTTCTTTCCCTTTTTCCCTCTAGAATCACAATTTCAAAGATGCTTTAATTTCCTCCCTCCTTCCCTCCCTCCCTTCCTTCTTCCCTCCCTTCCTCCCTTCCTTCTTCCCTCCCTTCCTTTCTTCTGCTCTTTCTTGTTTTGATTTACCTCCAAGTGGCAGTAAGTGCTAGTTAGCATTTAAATTCTCTACTTAGGTGTTTTATGTTATTTCATTTAATTATATCATCTATTCAGTGAATTAGCTATGATTACTGGTAATAATAATGTTAATAAAATCAATTTTATGACAAATGACTTTTGGAAAGTAAAGAAACATTCCATAATTATGCGTTTTGTAGGTTCTGAGTTTTGCATAACAGGATTGCTTAAATCAGTAGCTACCCTTTTAATTAGAGAACAAATTAAATATAAAATCAAGAAAGGAACAAAAGTGAACTCAAAGGTACAAATAAGCTGGTTTGTCTCACTGGTCAGAAAGTTACCAGGACCTGTCTTGATACCTTATTCTGGGTGAGGAAGGTCTTATTTTTGTCCACTGCAGACACTGGCAGTCTCACCGAGGTTTTTGTTTGTTTGCTTAGCAATTATTGCCAACTACGTTTCTGTAGCAAAGAGAACTTGTGAAGTTTGCTTCACGTGATTCTTTGCTTAAGTAAATTTGATGGAATAATCGGTGAATTCAGAAAAGAGAAACAATAAAGTCTCCTCATTGGTGTCAGAGAAGAGGCTAAATAACTGCACCCAGGGATGAAATTGAAGTTTTCAATAGGCTCTTATGTTATTGTGCAGATGGTCTAAAGGGAAAGTCTTATGAGACCTAGATGTGACTGTCTATAGGCAATCAGTTCAGCTGGTCGGACTCTGGTGCCAATGAGGTTGGAATTATGAGTGCAAACCCATGTATGCTTCTAAGGAGTGCTGGCTACTTAACTAGTCACATGGAGGACCTGTGGAAAGATTGCTGCAAACCTGTCTTCCTTTCTGAAAAACTAACTCAGCCAATATTCTGTTAGTGATCAGTAGCACTGTTTTTTTTCATATGAAGGTCATCAATATACACCTTAAGAAATACTTTGCCTATGCACACATACCAGCAAATATTTGGATTCAGTTAATGTTGTAACAGGCCTGGCACTCTGTAGGCACTAGTCACACGGTTTTGCCAATCATTCTTGTTACCAAAATTCAAAAGAGGAAAGACCTGCTCTATAAGATTCAGATTTTGCCAGTGTAGAGGATAGATTATAGATTTGATAAATATTTTTAGCAGAAAAGGACATGAGGTGGATTCAGCAAAGGACTCCTTCCTCTTGCCCTGGCTCCCAAGTGAACTCTGCTTCATCTCCAGGCATTTCCAACTTGGTAAATTCTCCAGCAACAAACTCCGGGAACTAGTAACATGGTTTTATAATGACATATAACCACTGGCACACTATTTTTATTTAGCTTTGGGGAGGGTGTATCAGAAGAGTTGGGCATTATTTGGTACCAATAGGGAAATCTGCCATGTGAGCTATGAGCTCCTATGACTTTTCTAAGAACATCTAGAAGCTACCTTGTACTGATTACCCTTGAATTCTCAAGGGAAGCCATTTTTCAATTTTTGTAGAAATTAATTTAGGACTGACGAATTCCTAAATGTGTTGAAAGAATAGATTTGGGAAACAAGAGGCACTATCTTAGGAGATTAGACATTGAGATAGAGATCAATTACTCTTATTGTCCTCTGGTACCAATCTGGCCAGAAACCATTTTGCTCTGTAAGGGCTGATGTTTGACAAATGGTTCCTGTGGTGGGATTAAAATATTTTTCTATTATTCCCAGACACAGGCCACAAGCTCCCATTATGGATGCTACCGGAGACTCAGTGTACACAAAAGAGTATTACCAATGAGGCCCCACTACCACCATTCCCGCAGGCTGATTACTTTTGGAAATTAGTCTTCAAATGTATACAACTAAAATTTCACTGACTATCCTAACAAAATTAGAATTGCTTATCCTCTGGG
Source organism: Hylobates moloch (assembly GCF_009828535.3). Lineage (NCBI taxonomy): Eukaryota > Metazoa > Chordata > Mammalia > Primates > Hylobatidae > Hylobates > Hylobates moloch. The sequence goes on along the minus strand of NW_026658222.1, from coordinate 1,751 downwards.
TAAAAAGCCCTTTACCAGAGCTGAGTACATTCCCACAATTTTATAATTTTCTAGATATTTTTCCCTCAGTATGAGCTTTCATAATAATAAAGATATCTTTTCAAAAGCATGAAGAAAGGTGTTCAAATGAGGAGAAAGCTAAGCCATTACTCTGACTTTAGTCTGAAAGAGTACTTGGCAGAGTGTGGGACTGGGGAAAATTTTCAGCTGAAAAACAGTTTATCCTTATAAGTTCAGCACCTTTTTGTTACTTCTACAGAACAGAACAGCCGGAACACAGACTTTCATTCAGAAACTTGAAACTTGTCTTTTTCCCCTATGTACTTACTTTTTCTAAGTAGGTATAGCTCCAAATTTTCCCATCGGCCCAAGTTCTTGAAATAATTTTTCCACTCTGGTCATATTCCATTTTTTCATTCCACGTTCCTCTTTGAATAAACGTCACCAATCCTGAAGGTGAATATGTGATGTTCACTTCATTATATCTGCTTACAGGAGACCACAGAATGGGCCGCCCAGTCTGGTCATAAAGAATTCGAAGGGTGAATTTTCGATGATCATCATAGATCTTTCCTGTGCGGGTTATATGATCAAAATCTATGGAGAGTAGGTTTCTGTTGTGGGCCTACGAGAAAGAGATATGAAATACATTTTAAGCACAGCCTTGTTCCCCTCATTAGAGCATTGACAATCATGAATCCTTTCCTGATTATCCAACGATAGAGTCTGTCTTGCCTCTGAAGCCTCATGGCTTCACATTCCACGGATGCCACCTGCCTTTATTCCTCTACCACATTGTACACTCCCAGAGAACAGGGCTATGTCTTAAGCACTTGAAATACTCTAGACTCTCAATAGGTGGTTGTTGATTGCTTTTTCCCCAGCTCAAGCCTTAAGTGTAGTGCCACGGTTTTCAGTAATTATGTGATCTTATTTTATGTAAGTCAGTTACCTACTAAGGAGTAGGTATTCCTTCACCCTTTTCACCAGTGAAGTGGCCATAACATAAAATGGTGAATTATTTGTGTGATTAGCAATCAGACAAAAGGAAAACAGTGAGCCCCCTCTAACTTATACAGATTCGCTTCTTTGGTTTCCTCGTTCACCTGGGCTTGGAGTTTTATATGATTTCACACCCATTACAGGGGAACTCAGGTTGCCTTGCCCTCTAGTTATGGAGTTTCACTTAGCAATACTTTCATGGAGGCCTGTAGGTAAATGAACTAAGTGTTGGTAGGTCCCCCAGCATTCACAAGGGCAGCACCACTAACTGTGGTTAAAGCATAGAGTTAAGTTTGGATTCCAAGTTTAGAAACAGTACTTTCACATGGTTCTGGTTCTAGACTTTTTCTACTGTATGGTAGCGTTTTCTCTGGGCACCTCAAAACCTTGTAGTCGTCCCAGAGTGATCCTGATTCAAGGGATCTTGAACTGGATTCCATGAAAGACAGTACTCAACGGTGCCTGACTGATGAAATTCATCTGGGTTCACACAAGATAACCAAATAACTAAATGACTTAGTAAAAAAAAAAAGTTTAAAAAATCAGCAGTTGGACATCTGACCTGATTTTTTCCACTTTTCAGCTAGTAGTGTCAGTGTTTGCTAGATCTACCAGTAACTTCTGCTATGGGTAGCTGATTACAACACAACACTTAGAAAATGCAATCCTCAACTGTTTTTTTTTGTGTGTGTGTGTGTTTCAGAAAAAAAAAAAAGGTGTTGTTGTTGATCTTGGTCATTAAGAGGTTC
>NW_026658221.1:0-4249 GCF_009828535.3 Hylobates moloch | reverse complement strand
TTTTTCTGCATATTAGCATGGACAGTATAAATAAACATACAATCTGAAACCATGCAACGTAATCTTAATAATCAATGTGAAAAATTATGATTCTTCCATGACTTTTAAAAGTCATGGATGGGCGAAGGATATGAACAGAAAATTCTCAAAAGAAGACATTTATGCAGCCACCAAACATATGAAAAAAAGCTCATCATCACTGGTCATTAGAGAAATGCAAATCAAAACCACAATGAGATACCATCTCATGCCAGTTAGAATGGCGATCATTAAAAAGTCAGGAAACAACAGATGCTGGAGAGGATGTGAAGCAATAGGAATACTTTTACACTGTTGGTGGGAGTGTAAATTAGCTCACCCATTGTGGAAGACAGTGTGGTGATTCCTCAAGGATCTAGAACCAGAAATACCATTTGCCCCAACAATCTCATGACTGAGTATACACCCAAAGGATTATAAATCATTCTATTATAAAGACACATACACACATATGTTTATTGCAGCACCATTTACAATAGCAAAGACCTGAAACCAACCCAAAAGCCCATCACTGACAGGCTGGATAAAGAAAATGTGGCACATATACACCATGGAATACTATGCAGCCATAAAAAAGGATGAGTTCATGTCCTTTGCAGGGACATGGATGAAGCTGGAAGCCATCTTTCTCAGAAAATACACACAGGAACAGAAAACCAGACACCACATGTTCTCACTCATAAGTGGGAGTCGAACAATGATAACACATGGACACAGGGAGGGGAACATCACACACCAGGGCCTGTCACAGGGTAGGAGGCAAGAAGAGGGAAAGCATTAGGGCAGATACCTAATACCTAGATGACAGGTTGATGGGTACAGCAAACCACCATGGCACATGCATACCTATGTAACAAACCTGCATGTTCTGCACATGTGCAGAACCAGATCAACTCTGGCATTGAAGCATAAAACTACCCTAGACCATATGAAAACAAATGCAAGTGGCTATGTTCCAATAAAACTTTATTTACAAAAACAGACAGTGGGCCAAATTTGGGCCATGGGCTATAGTTTGTTATAAGTTATAGTTTTACTATAATTTACCTTGATCTGAAAAACAGAACTGATGACTAGTGAGGAATTAGGTATGTATAGAAGAAAATTAAATTTCATTTACTGCCTAGCACACAGTGGGTGCATACTAAATGTTTGGTGAATTAATAAGTAGGAAAGTTATGTATGAGATATGTGAATAATCCTACACCTAACATAAAAGAAGAATGCATTTGAAAAACAAAAAATAGTAATATCTTCTCAGTGTTTCCACTAAGATGTAAGAATAGGTTCATTATTAAAAAAAAAAAAGGAGTAGGATTCATAAAAGAAAATATGTTGAGAGGAATGTAAAGATGAAAAAGGAGCTGGCTGAAGAAGCCCAAAATAAAATCACAGAATTTAAATCTACTTTCAAGGAATAAGGTATAGAATTGAGATGTATTCTATCATTTTGAATTTTCAAAATACAAATGAGATTAATGGTTTTCTGTCTAATTCAGCACTTCTCTGATGACTTAGCAAAGAGTAATATTAACTCAAATATGCTTCAATTGAGTGCCTACCATATGCCAGGCACTGGGTAAGGAACCCTCCATCATTGTCTCATTCAATAATAACAACAATATGAATTCAGTAGGGTTTTTTCCTTCCATTTTATAGATCATAAAATGAGAGCTAAGGGGAGTTAAGTCACTGTACCAGTGTCACAAAACAAGTGTATTATTTAGAGTCATGCTCCCTACTCAAAAAATGGGCACAAATGGTTAACTGGCCAAAATATACAAAATATGCAAAATAGCTAGCTATTTCAGCTATCTTTGGTACATATTAACAGCTACTTTACACTATCTCATGATTCTGTGGATAGACTGGTGGGTTATACTGCTCCCTGTGATTCCCGATGGGCTGCAGTTTTCTGAAGGTTTGACTGAGCTGGCTCTTTCGCATACTAGAAAATTGCCCTGGCTGTAGTCTAGGAAGTCAGTTGGAGTTCTCAACCAGAGAGCCTCACTTCTTCTCTACGTGGTCTCTCCACATGACATGGGCTTCTCACAGTATGGCATCTGGGTTGCAAGAAGCAGGAAGTGAAATGTGCCAGACCATTTGTATCCTGACTTAGAATATTTTTTTCTGCTGCATCCTATTAGTCAAAGCCAATCAAAGCCAACACATTCAGGAATAGGGAAATAAGCTCTACCCTTTGATGTGAAATATCAAGATGTGAAACAAGTGTATAAGAAATTGCTGATGGCCATCTTTGGAGATAAAATCACAAAATAAATTATTATAAATATAAGCAAGAAATAAACACAAAACAAAGTATCTGTCATTTATATGTGACAGTCCAAGCTGAAGGATCCCTGATCATCAGACAGCTCTCCTGTATGCAGCGATTCAGAGACAAGGTCCTTTCCACAATTTACAGGCTCATAATCATTTTCATCTAGCAAGGGAAGGAAAGGAAAGCATAGAGAAGGCACCCGCTTCTTAAAGCCTCCAAGGAAGTGATGTACATTAATTCCAAGGACAATCATAATCAGTAATCATATAACCACACCTAGATATGTGCAGGCCAGCAAATCTCCTTAGTCACTGACTGGACGACTGTTCCATCATTCTCCCCTCTTTTTCAACAAAACCAACTTGGCTGACCATCTTAGTCCAGGCTAGTAGTAAAAGGAAAAACCAGGACTGGAACCTAGATCTATATAACTCTATAACACATGTTCTCTCCATCATGCCTACAGAAAAGAGGAGTCCCTACTCTAGGGACCTTATAGAGGAGGACAAGTGAACTGAGTAAAAATTATGGTATAATAATTACTACAATTAAGATAGACATTGGATCTATGGAAGTAGATTTTGGCATAGAAGAATATGAAGAGTAGCAGAAGACAAGCTTTGAGAAATAAGAAATAAGAAGGAGGCAGATGAGGAAAGACTCTATTGTAATGATAATGTATTTTTAAAAAGCCATGGAATGATTTTAATGAGGGGGAATGATCTGGTAAGTATTTGGAAATATTATCCTATTCATATGATCCAACATAAAGATTAAACAATAGGTCTTCAATAATACCTTGAATTATTCTATCATGATGAAGGTAATTTACCTGGGTAAGAAGATATTCTCATGAAAAGGATGCAAATTATCTCTATTATTTACACGTTGTACATCATTTCTCTTCTAACCTATCTGCTATTTTTTCTAACATGAAGATCATTCTTCTTAGTAGAAAAGGTGACTGTAAAATATAATTTGAAAAGTGTTTTTCCCTTACAAAAATGGGTTTGTTCTTTTTGTTTCACAGGGCTTTACCTTTTAAAATATCCATAGCAATTTTTAACATTAATTCCAACTTAAATTACCAAGTAAAGTATCAGGAAGCACTTGAGATAGTGTTTAAAGATGAAGCTAATGGCCCAGCAATGAAGTGAAAGGCATGCAACCATGAAGTCCCATCTGATCCCTTTAGAAAAAGCTGAGAAACAGATGCGTTCAAAGATAGCTGCACAGAAACATAGCTTAAAATGTGGCAAAAATATGTTAAGGCCACATCCAGGAGTTTCTAGAATAACTTACAAGTTTTACTTTATGCAGAAGCATTGAATGGCATTGTGGAGATCCAACCTCTCCAAGCTGAGTTTTTAGAGAAAAACTAAGTATGGTTTGGATGAATATAAGAATTAAAATTAAGATTCCTAGACCAGTTACGAGTTTATTACAGCCATTAAGGTGAGGGATATGAAGGGCGGACTAAGCAGTGGCAGGGGAGCATGCTCAGAGTTGAGCACTGCAAGAGAAGCTGGGGAACGTGAAATCAATGCTGAGGATTCTCATCAATGAAACCCAGTGGTAATGCCATGGACCTAGGTAGGCTGCACTGGAACTCGGGAAGTTTAGGAGGCAAATATTTTTAACAATTTGAAATACATTATGCCAAGGCATCAAAATAGAATATTAAAGAAAATATTAGAAATTCACATCTGATGACCAGCAAAGAGACCAAGGTCACATAAGTTTAAGGGTAAGAATAAGTGGCCCTGGTTTCCTAGCTACTGGTTCCTGGAAACCGTTTTTTAGCACTATCTTCTGAGCTCTAGTTGACAAAGTTTCCCATGTACATGTGGTTCACTTGCTTGGGATTTTCATGGTGAAGGCAGTGTGTGTGTGTGTGTGTGTGTGTGTGTGTGTGTGTGTGTGTGTGTG
>NW_026658220.1:0-4249 GCF_009828535.3 Hylobates moloch | reverse complement strand
TCCCATCTCAGCTTCCTGAGTAGCTGGGGATACAGGTGTGCACCACCATGCCTGGCTAATTTTTAAAAAAATTTTTTTGTAAAGACAAGGATCTGTCTATGTTGCCCAGGCTGGTCCCAAACTCCTGGCCTCAAGCTTGCTTCAGCCTCCCAAAGTACTGGGATTGCAGGCATGAGCCACCTCACTTGGTCTCAATTCAGGATATTACCAGCCATTTTCCATTTTCATCAATATAAAAGCTGAAAAGTTGCATTTTATTTATTTCATTATAATTTACATTTATTTCTTAGTGAGATTAAGCATGCTTATATGTCCATTGGCTTGTTGATTTTTTTAATCAATTTTTAAAAATTTAATTTAATATTTGTTTCTTAAACTTATTTACTTATTTATTTATTTATTTTTTGAGACCAAGACTTGCTCTGTTGCCCAGGCTGGAGTGCAACGGCACAGTCTCAGCTCACTGCAACCTCTGCCTCCTGGGTTCAAGTGATTCTCCTGCTTCAGCCTCTGAGTAGCTGGGATTACAGGCATGCGCCACCACACCTGGCTAATTTTGTATTTTTAGTAGAGACAGGGTTTCACCATATTGTCCAGGCTACTCTCAAACTCCAGATCTCCAGTGATGCACCCGCCCTGAATTCTGGGCTTAAGCAAACCTTTCACCTCAGCCAACCAAAGCACTGGGATTATAGGCATGAGCCACCGTGCCTGGCAAACTTAATATTTTTTAGATTTTTTTTTTTTGAGACAGAGTCTCACTCTGCCGCCCAGGCTGAAGTTCAGTGGCATGATCTCGGCTCACTGCAAGCTCCGCCTCCCAGGTTCATGTTATTCTCCCATCTCAGCCTCCCAAGTAGCTGGGACTACAGGCACCTGCCACCACGCCCAGGTAATTTTTTGTATTTTTTAGTACAGACGGGTTTTCACCGTGTTAGCCAGGATGGTCTAGATCTCCTGACCTCGTGATCTGCCCACCTTGGCCTCCCAAAGTGCTGGGATTACAGGCGTGCCTTAGATTTTTTTTTTTTTTAGAACACCTGTTATATGCCAACATGGTATCTGGGCTCCGGGAAGATAGTGGCTAAAAAAATAGACGAGATTTCTGCTATGGCTGGTCCGAGCTTGGGCCCTGACATTTCTGCTTGTCATTTGTAAAGGCTCACTGTCAATTTTGGAAATTCATCCTTTGTCTATGATGCTCTACAATTTGTGGAGGGGGAAGAGATGGAATTATGAAGGCAGAGACAGATAAGGTACATCTTACAGATATAGTACACACCATCTGTACAATATAAATCAGTAACTGCCATAAGTGTGATAAAATCTTAATTCTTACTAGGAGCAGAGGTGGTTTTCCAAACTGGAAGTGCAACCATGATTGAGTGTTAATGACGTTCTTGATTTACCAGGAAGAATCAGATGCTGAGGCCCTGACAGCATGCTTGATCACAGCTGAAGCATGGTAGGAACAGCAGCGTCAAGGTAATATCACAATCTGGAATGCCCTGATTTACAGCAATTCTTTCTTTTTTCTTCTATACTAATTAAACAACACTGAGTGTTATGGCCTGACAACGAAATCTCAGGCCCAAATCCAAAAGTCAAAACTGAAGCAAAGTACCCAATGTGTCCTTATGATAGAGTCCTTTGGGTAGTAGATTGGTAATCAATAGTTTTCATCTGAGTATAGAGTGCTCTTATTCAAGGGGATAATTTGTATCTAATCCATGCTAATGACTTAGCTTCGAACATGCAGGGTGCTGAGACCTGATGCAGATAAACAACAGCAATGTTTCATCCCCACTTGTGTCAGAGGAGACTGGGGTGGGCACCAAGTCTACTGACTAGGGCAGTTCCTGGCAGTTTGCCTGAAAAGGTGAAATTAGGCTGCTCTCCTGGGGACAGCTATAAACCCTTCTTCTGTCTCTTCTGTCAAGTGTTTTCTTATGAGGTAACCGCATACGCCATGAGAAATCAGATCAGGATCTGAAAATCTGTGTTCTCTGAGAAAAAACAGAGCATGGTCCATACGACCTGGAGGGAAATAATATTTAGGAAAGTTCTCAAGACTCATGCCTGTAATCTCAGCACTTTGGGAGGTGGAGGCAGGAAGATCCTTAAGTCTGATAGCTGAAGACCTGCCTGGGCAACATAGAGAGACCCCATCTCTACAAAAAAATTAGCCAGGTATAGTGGTGCATGCCTGTAGTCCCAGCTACTTGGGAGACTGAGGTGGGATGACTGCTTGAGCCCAGGAGTTTGAGGTTTCAGTGAGCTATGATTATATCACTGCACTCCAGGCTGAGCAACAGAGCAAGACATCATCTTTAAAAATATATAATATGTAAATTAATTAAGGAAAGGGAAACTTTCCGCAACACACACACACACACACACACACCCTGAATCACCTTTGAAATAGCCTTCTTTAACCTGAAAATATCCTTAGAGAAGTGATCCTTTACCTGTTTGTTTATTATAAGGTAACACATTAAAAGGAATAATCTCCAAGCTGACTCTTACCGCCTCAAAGGGCCAAACTGTGACTTTTGTGACAAGCCCATGTGATTTGTATATTGGACATTGACTCTTACTGCCTCAAAGGGCCAAACTGCGACTTTTGTGACAAGCCCATGTGATTTGTATGTTGGACATTCGGGGATATGGAATATGATGTTGAAATGAAGTGTTTGTTTTTCTCATAGAGGTCGTAAGTAAGCATTCTTAGCCCAGAATTATGTTAACGAGGCAGGTGGATCACTTGAGGTCAGGAGTTTGAGACCAGCCTGGCCAACATGGCAAAACCCCATCTCTACTAAAAATACAAAAAGTAACCAGGCATAGTGGTGCACACCTGTAGTCCCAGCTACTTGGGAGGCTAAGGCAGGAGAATCACTTGAACCAAGGAGGTGGAGGTTGCAGTGAGCCATGATTACACCAGTGCCCTCCAGCCTGGGTGACAGAGTGAGACTCCATCTCAAAAAAAAAAAAAAAAGTCTGTTCATTGGAAAACACTATAGGACACAAATGAGATCTTACAACAGACCAGTGACCCCCAAATTGTTCTCTCCGTGTGAGCGTCTCAGGTTTATAATGAATTCTTCTGATTTTAAGTTTAATAATAGATATTATTCATTTAGCTTATGCTATGTCCATTTATAATTTATGCATTTTGCTTATACTATGCATTTATATGTTATATATTTTGTTGATAATATGTATGTTATTTGTAGGTAAACATATAGACACTATATATGTATAATATATATGGCTCATATATTATTTTTGTATTATATTATTTTAATTATTATATTAAATTGTATATAGTAAGCCATATGTAATTCCCAATTATATATTTGAAAATTCCCAATTATATATTAAATCATATATGTATACTATGTATATTTTATATGTATGTATTGTATGTAATCCTTAATATTCACAAGAAGCACAAAATACACGTTATTATACTTATTTTATAAATTAAAAATTGAATTTCAACAAGAATTGGTAGCCTGTTAAATGTTACGCAGCTGATATGTACCCAACTTTGATTGAAACTCCTATCATTCTCCATCAATCTCAATGTTAATATTAATATTAATAACAATGATAATCCCATATGTTCTAGACTCTGTTCCAAGCCCTATATATATATATATATATATATATATTCATTTTACCTCTATGAGATAGGTATTATCACCTCTCCATTGTATAGGTGAGAAAACCGAGACACAGAGAGGAAATTGCTGGAAGTCACATATTTAATAAGGGTGGAAATGGTATTTAGATCTAAGATTCAACTACAAAGACTAGTGATCTTTCTGTTATATCTTTAGAATCGATTTCTTCCTTTTTTTTTTTTTGAGACGGAGTTTCACTCTGTTGCCCAGGCTGGAGTGCAGTGGCATGATCTCAGCACACTGCAATCTCCACTTCTCAGGTTCAAGCAATTCTCCTGCCTCAGCCTCCCGAGTAGCTGGGATTACAGGCATCTGCCACTGTGCCTGGCTAATTTTTGTGTTTTTAGTAGAGATGGGATTTGACCATCTTGGCCAGGCTGGGGATCTATTTCTTGAGGTAGAATTTAAAGGTGGAAGGAAATCACATTGAACTTTTTATGAACATTGCCAAATTGCTGTCTCAGCAGATTATTCATACTTCCTCACCCAGCAGCAAGGTACATGATTGCCCAATTCAGCACACTCCTATCAAACATATATTTTCTCAAAAAAAAAAAGAA
>NW_026658219.1:202-4250 GCF_009828535.3 Hylobates moloch | reverse complement strand
ATTCAACTAACAGAGTGGAAGCTTACTATTGATGGAGCAGTTCTGAATCTCTCTTTCTGTAGAAACTGCAAGGGGACATTCAGAGCGCTAAGGGGCCTATAGTGAAAAAAGGAACATCTTCCAATAAAAACAACACAGAAGCGTTGTGTGAAACATCTTTCTGTTCTGTGTATTCAACTAAAGGGGTTGAACCTTACTTTTGATTGAGGAGTTCTGAAACACTCTTTCTGTAGAAACTGCAAGTGGACATTCGGAGCACTAAAGGGCTTACAGTGGTAAAAGGAATATCTTGAAATAAAAGATACACAGAATCATTCTGCCAAACTTCTTTCTGTTCTGTGCATTCAACTAACAGAGTTGAACCTTACTTTTGATTGAGAAGTTCTGAAACTCTATTTCTGTAGAAACTGCAAGCGGACGTTCTGAGCTCTAAGGGGCCTTTGGTGGAATAAGGAATATATTCAAATAAAAACTACACAGAATCATTCTGCGAAACTTCTTCCTGATCTCTGCATTGAACTCGCAGAGCTGAACATTACTTTTGATTGAGAAGTTGTGAAACGATCTTTCGGTAGAAACTACAAGTCGACATTTGGAGCGCTAAGTTGCCTTATTAGAAAGAGGAATATCTTCAAATAGAAACTACACAGAAGCATTCTGCGAAACTTCTTTCGGATCTCTGCATTCAACTAGCAGATTTGAACTATACTTTTGATTGAGAAGTTGTGAAACTTTCTTTCTGTAGAAACTGCAGGCGGACATTCCGGGCGTTAAGGGCCATATAGTGGAAAAAGATATATCTTCAAATAAAAACTACACAGAATCATTCTGCCAAACGTCTTTCTGTTCTGTGCATTCAAATAAAAGAGATGAAGCTCACTGTTGATTGAGCAGTTCTGAAACACTCTTTCCGTAGAAACTGCAAGTGGACATTCGGATCGCAATGGGACATATAGTGGACGAAGGAATATCTTCAAATTATAACTACACAGAAGAATTCTGTGAAACTTCTTGCTTTTGAGTGAGCAGTTCTGAAACACTCTTTCTGTAGAAACTGCAAGTGGACATTCGGAGCGCTAGGGGGCCTATAGTGGAAAAAGGAATATCTTCAAATAAAAACTACAGAGAAGCATTCTGTTAAACTACGGACAGTTCTGTGCATTCCACTAACAGAGTTAAAGCTTGCTTTTGATTGGGCAGTTCTGAATCTCTCTTTCTGTAGAAACTGCAAGAGGACATTCGGAGCACTAAGGGGCCTATAGTGGAAAAAGGAACATCTTCCTATAAAATCAACACAGAAGCATTCTGTGAAACTTCTTTCTGTTCTGTGTATTCAACTAAGAGTGTTGAAGCTTACTTTTGATTGCACAGTTCGGAAACACTCTTTCTGTAGAAACTGCAAGTGGACATTCGGAGCGCTCGGGGGCCTATAGTGGAAAAAGGAATATCTTCTCATTATAACTACACAGAAGAATTCTGTGAAACTACTCTCTGTTCTGTGCATTCAACTAACAGGGTTGAACATTACTTTTGATTGAGCAGTTCTGAAACACTCTTTCTGCAGAAACTGCAAGTGGACATTCGGAGCGCTAGGGGCCCTGTAGTGGAAAAAGGAATATCTTCAAATTATAACTACACAGAAGCATTCTGTGAAACTTCTTTCTGTTCTGTGTGTTCAACTAAGGGTGCTGAAGCTTACTTTTGATTGAGCAGTTCTGAAACACTCTTTCTGTAGAAACTCCAAGTGGACATTCGGAGCGCTAGGGGGCCTAGAGTCGAAAAAGGAATATCTTCAAATTATAACTACACAGAAGAATTCTGTGAAACTTCTCTCTGTTCTGTGCGTTCAACTAACAAGGTTGAACAGTGCTTTTGAGTGAGCAGTTCTGAAACACTCTTTCTGTAGAAACTGCAAGTGGACATTCGGAGGGCTAGGGGGCCTATAGTGGAAAAAGGAATCTCTTCAAATTATAACTACACAGAAGAATTCTGTGGAACTTCTCTCTGTTCTGTGCATTCAACTAACAGTGTTGAAAATTGCTTTTGAGTGAGCAGTTCTGAAACACTCTTTCTGTAGAAACTGCAAGTGGAAAAAGGAATATCTTCAAATAAAAACTACAGAGAAGGATTATGTGAAACTTTTTTCAGTTCTGTGCATTCAACTAACCGAGTTGAATCTTCTTTTGAATCAGCAGTTCTGAAACTCTCTTTCTGTAGAAACTGCACGGAGACATTCAGAGCGCTAAGGGGCCTACAGTGGAAAAAGTAACATCGTCCAATAAAAACAACACAGAAGCGTTCTGTGAAACTTCTTTCTGTTCTGTGTATTCAGCTAAAGGGGTTGAACCTTACTTTTGATTGATGAGTTCTGAAACACTCTTTCTGTAGAAACTGCAAGTGGACATTGGAAGCGCTATCTGGCCTACAAAGGAAAAGGGAATATCTTCAAGTAGAAATTACACAGAAGAATTCTGTGAGACTTCTTTCTCTTCTGTGCATTCAACTAAAAGTGTTGAATTTTCCTTTTGATTGACCAGTTCTGAAACACTCTTTCTGTGGGAACTGCAAGTGGACATTCGGAGCGCTAGGGGGCCTATAGTGGAAAAAGGAATATCTACAAATAAAAACTACATAGAAGCATTCTGTGAAACTCCTTTCTGTTCTGTGCATTCAACTAACAGAGTTAAAGATTGCTTTTGATTGAGCAGTTCTGAATCTCTCTTTCTGTGGAAACTGCAAGAGGACATTCGCAGCACTAAGGGGCGTATATTGGAAAAAGGAACATCTTCCAATAAAATCAACACGGAGGCATTCTGTGAAACTTCCTACTGTTCTGTGTATTCAACTAAGAGTGTTGAAGCTTACTTTTGATTGAGCAGTTCTGAATCTCTCTTTCTGTGGAAACTGCAAGTGGACATTCTGAGTGCTAGGGGGCCTACAGTGGAAAAAGGAATATCTTCAAATTATAACTACACAGAAGCATTGTGTGAAACTATTTTCTGTTCTGTGCATTCAACTAACAGGGTTGAACATTACTTTTGATTGAGCAGTTCTGAAACACTCTTTCTGTAGAAACTGCAAGTGAACATTCTGAGCGCTATGAAGCCTATAGTGGAAAAAGTGATATCTAGACATAAAAACTACACAGAAGCATTGTTTGAAACTACTTTCTGTTCCTTGAATTCAACTAACAGAGTGGAAGCTTACTATTGATTGAGCAGTTCTGAAACTCTCTTTCTGTAGAAACTGCAAGGGGACATTCAGAGCGCTAAGGGGCCTATAGTGGAAAAAGGAACATCTTCCAATAAAAACAACACAGAAGCTTTCTGTGAAACATCTTTCTGTTCTGTGTATTCAACTAAAGGGGTTGAACCTTACTTTTGATTGAGGAGTTCTGAAACTCTCTTTCTGTAGAAACTGCAAGTGGACATTCGAAGCGCTATCTGGCCTACAGAGGTAAAAGGGATATCTTCAAGTAAAAATTACACAGAAGCATTCTGTGAAACTTCTTTCTGTTCTGTGCATTTATCTAACAGAGTTGAAGCTTACTTTTGATGGAGTACTTCTGAAACCCTCTTTCTGTAGAAACTGGAGGTGGATATTCAGAGTACCCAAGGGCCTGTAGTGGAAAAAGAACTGTCTTCCTATAAAAACCCTACAGAAGCATTTTTTGAAACTTCTTTCTGTTCTGTCCATTCATCTAACAGAGTTGAATTTTCCTTTTGACTGAGCAGTTCTGAAACACTCTTTCTGTAGAAACTGCAAGTGGACATTCGTAGCGCTAAGGGGCCTATAGTTAAAAAAGGAATATCTACAAATAAAAAAAACAGAGAAGCATTCTGTGAAACTCCTTTCGGTTCTGTGCATTCAACTAACAGAGTTAAAGCTTGCTTTTGATTGAGCAGTTCTGAATCTCTCTTTCTGTAGAAACTGCAAGAGGACATTCGGAGCACTAAGGGGCCTACAGTGGAAAAAGGAACATCTTCCAATAAAATCATCACAGAATGCTTCTGTGTTGATTTTATTGGAAGATGTTCCTTTTTCCACT
>NW_026658218.1:0-4250 GCF_009828535.3 Hylobates moloch | reverse complement strand
AGAACAAACCTATTTAAAAATGGAACAAAGGAAATTATTCTTACAAAGCAAATGATGCTTATATTCTGTTACTACTTATATCAAGATCATTGATGCTTAGAAAGTCTGAATAGCTCTCATCAATCATGCACAATTGTCTTTAGGCAGTTTGATATACAAAAGAGATGAACTGTTTCAATAAATTTCTACATTAGTATTGATAAAACAAATAAAAAATATTTAAGCAGCATTTGACCACACCCTGGCTAAACCCAACTTTCAGTTTACTGGGTGCTTATATCTTCCTACTCCCCACTGCTCAGGGAAACAATAATCTACTTTGTGTCTCTACATATGAGCCTATTATGAACAATTATTAGTAATGAAATTAAACAGTATGATGTGGACTTTTGTCACTCACTTTTTTATTTAGCATACTTTTAAAAACTTTTTCATACTTTTAATGGATGAGAAATTGTATATAATGTACAACATGATGTTTTGATATACGTATACATTGTGAAAGGGCTAAATCAAACTAATTAATCTATGCATCTCACAGTTATCATTTTTGTGAATAAAAAATCTATTCTCTCAGCTCTTTTCAAGAATGCAATACATTGTTATAATTATCGTAACCATGTTGTACACAAGATCTAATAATTCTCTTGAACTTATTTCTTCTATCTAACTGAAATTTTGTGTCCTTTCATTCACATCTCTCCAACGACTCCCCTCATCAGCCCCTGATAACCACCATTCTACTCTCCACTTTCATGAACTGAACTTTTTTAGATTCCACATATAATTGAGATCATGCAATATTTGCTTTTCTGTGCCTGGCTTACTTCACTCAACATAATGGCCTCCAGGTTCATCCATGTCACAAATGACAGGATTTCCTTCTGTTTTAAGACTGAATAGTATTTCATTGTGTATATATCACATTTTCTTTATCCATTCATTTGTTGATGGACACAGGTTCAGTCCATATCTTGGCTATTGTGAATAATGCTGCAATGAACAAGAAAGTGCAGATATTTCTTTGACATAGAGATTTCAACTCTTTTGAAAATATACCCAGCAGTGGAATTACAGAATCATATGATAATTCTATTTTTAATTCTTGGATGAAACTTCATAACGTTTATCTTAATGGCTGTACTAATTTACACTCTCACCAACAGTTTAAAAGAGTTTTCCTTTAACCACATCCTCACCAACACTTGTTTTTGAATTCTCTTTTCTAGGAATCTTCAAACACTCCAGTAGTGTAGGGAAAGTCTATATATCGCCATAGACTCTGGTAATAAAATTCCATATATTCTATGTTGGTGTATAATCATTTTTAAATGTTGTTGAATTCCGTTTTCTAATATTTTGTTGACAGTATTTCGGCTATAATCCTAAGGAAAATTGATCTGTAGTTTTCATTTTCCATGATGCCTCTGTCTGGATTTATTATCTAGGTAATAATATTGGTCTCAAAGTGGAAGTTAGAATATGTTTACTTCTCTTTCATTTTTTAGAAGTGTTTGTGAAACATTAATATTAGTTCTTCAACTGTGAGTAAAATCCACTATTAAAGCCATCTAAGACTGTGTTTTCTTTGTGGGAAGTCTTACAAATGCTAATTCTCTACTTGTTGTAGGTGCATCATATTTCTATTCCTTCTTGAGTCAGCTCAGAAGTTTTTGTAACTCTATAAATTGGTCAGTTTTTTTTCCAAATTATCAAATTTATGGGCATACAGGTTTTCTCAGTATTTATCTCTAATTATTATTTCTTCAGGTAGATAGTGGTGTCTCCGTATTCATTTCTTAATTCAGTAGTCTGAGTATTCTCTCGTTTTCTGTCACTCAAGGTAAATTAGCTTATTTACTGACCTTTTCAAATAACTTTTGTTTTTATTGGTTTTCTCTATTGATTTATTTTCCATATCATTTTATTTTACTCTACTCCCTCTTACTGCCTCTTTGTGCTTGCCTTGTCTTTCATTTGCTCGTTTTTCTAGTTACTTAAGATACAAAGTTAGGTAACTAACTTAACATCTTTCTTCTTTTTTTTACTACAGGTATACACAACTACAAATTTCCCTTTAAGCACTGCTTTAGGTGCACCTCCTAAATTTTGGTCAATTATGTCTTCATTTTCACTCATATCATTTTCTATTTTCCCTTGTGATTTCTTCTTTGACTTATTGGTTATTTAGGAGTATGTTGTTTTAAATTCCACATATTCAAGGATTTCCCAAATTTATTTCCATTTTTGACTTCTAATTTAATTCCGCGGTTGTCAAAAATCATACTGTACATTACATCACTTTTAAATTTATTAAGGTTTATTTTATGTTGTAAGACATAGTCTATCTGGGAAAATATTCCATGTATGCTTGAGAAGAATATTTATTCTGCTGTTATTACATGGAATGTTCCACAGATATCTATTAGATCTCATTGATTTTTGCAAGTCTTCTATATCTATGTTGATCTACTGGCTAGTTAATCTACCCATTATTGACAGTGGGATATTTAAACCTCCAACTAACACTGTTGTTTATGACTTCTTAAATTCTGTTGGTTTTGCTTCATGTCTTTGCAGGCTCTGTTGTTGTTTATGTGTGTGTGTGTGTGTGTGTGTGTGTGTGTGTGTGAGATATACTATGTGTGTATATATATTATAACATATATATTTTATATGTTTAAAAATATTTTTAAAATATCTTTATAATGTGTGTATATATATTATAACATATATACACATTTATAAAGATATTTTAAAATATTTTTCTACGCTTTCTTTATAATATATGTGCATATATGTCATAATATACATACACACATATTATAAAGAAAGCATAGAAAAATATTTTATGTTAATACTACATAATTCTTGTTTTTGAATTATCTTTTATAGGTAACTGCAGATCTGATAGTGTGTATAATATATTATAATACATAATACATATATGATATATATAATACATAATAAATATAATACATAATACATATATGTATATATGATAATATATATACACACATACATATACATGTATATACTTATAATTGGTATATATTCCTGACAGACACTTTTATCTTTATAAAATGTCTCTTCATATGCAGTAATAATTTTAGGTCTCATTTGATTTCTGAAATACTCCAGCCACTTCAGCTCTATTTTAGATACTATGTTCATGGTATATCTTTTACTTTCAAACTATTTTTGTCATTTTATTTAAAATGGGTCTAATATAAGCAGCCTAAAGTTGAACTTTTCTTTAAAAATACATTCTTCCAATTTCTGATATTTGAGTGTTTAGACAATTTACATATAATGCAGACAAGAAAACTGAAATCTGCCATTTTCCTATTATCTATATATCTTATGTCACCTTTGTTCCTGTAATCTTCCATTACTGTCAGATTTTGAGTAAAATATTTTCTAATGTGTCACTTAAATTCCTTTTCATATATTTTACTCTATTTTTGAGTTATTTTCTAAGATGTCTTGGGTTTTATAACTAGCATCTTATTTTGAAACAATTTGCTTTGTAATAATTCTAATTTCAGTAGCATACAGAAATATTCTTCCAGTGTGCTCCTATCCTTCTAGTCTTCCTGTATGTTACTACTTTCATACCAGTTACATCCTTATACATTTTAAGCCTGCCAAGACATTTATATAATTATTAATTTTTCAGTTTTTTAAATAATTTCAATTTTTATTTTAGATACAGGGGTTACTTGTACAGGTTTGTTACATGGGTATATTGCATGATGCTGAGGTTTAGGTTATGGATCTTGTCACTCAAGTAGTAGGCACAGCACCTAATAGGTGGCTTTTCAACACGTGCCCCCCTCCTTCCCTTCCTCATCTAATAGTCTGTGTACCTATTGTTCCTATCTCTATGTCCATGTGTATTCAAAGTTTAGCTGCCACCTGTAAGTGACAAATTGCAGTATTTGGTTTTCTGTTACTGCATTACTTTGTTTGGAATTCTAGACTCCAGCTACAATGACGTTGCTGCAAAGGACATGATGCTGTTCCTTTTTATGAATGTGTAGTATTCCATAGTATATATGTACCACATTTTCTTTATCCAATCCATCGCTGATGGGCACCTGGGTAGCTTCCAAGTCTTTGCTACTGTGAATAGTACTGCAATGAACATATGAGTGCATGTGTCTTTTTGGTAGAGTGATTTGTTTTCTTTTGGGTATATATCTAATAATGAAATTGCTGGGTTGAATGGTAGCTCAGTTTTAAGTTAT
>NW_026658217.1:0-4251 GCF_009828535.3 Hylobates moloch | reverse complement strand
TTTGACTTCCTCTTTTCCTAATTGAATACCCTTTATTTCCTTCTCCTGCCTAATTGCCCTGGCCAGAACTTCCAACACTATGTTGAATAGGAGTGGTGAGAGAGGGCATCCCTGTCTTGTGCCAGTTTTCAAAGGGAATGCTTCCAGTTTTTGCCCATTCAGTATGATATTGGCTGTGGGTTTGTCATAGATAGCTCTTATTATTTTGAGATACGTCCCATCAATACCTAATTTATTGAGAGTTTTTAGCATGAAGGGTTGTTGAATTTTGTCAAAGGCCTTTTCTGCATCTATTGAGATAATCATGTGGTTTTTGTCTTTGGTTCTGTTTATATGCTGGATTACATTTATTGATTTGCGTATGTTGAACCAGCCTTGCATCCCAGGGATGAAGCCCACTTGATCATGGTGGATAAGCTTTTTGATGTGCTGCTGGATTCGGTTTGCCAGTATTTTATTGAGGATTTTTGCATCAATGTTCATCAAGGATATTGGTCTGAAATTCTCTTTTTTGGTTATGTCTCTGCCAGGTTTTGGTATCAGGACGATGCTGGCTTCATAAAATGTGTTAGGGAGGATTCCCTCTTTTTCTATCGATTGGAATAGTTTCAGAAGGAATGGTACCAGTTCCTCCTTGTACCTCTGGTAGAATTCAGCTGTGAATCCATCAGGTCCTGGACTCTTTTTGGTTGGTAAGCTATTGATTATTGCCACAATTTCAGAACC
The DNA here is from genome assembly GCF_009828535.3 of Hylobates moloch. Lineage (NCBI taxonomy): Eukaryota > Metazoa > Chordata > Mammalia > Primates > Hylobatidae > Hylobates > Hylobates moloch. The sequence goes on along the minus strand of NW_026658217.1, from coordinate 3,525 downwards.
TGTTATTGGTCTATTCAGAGATTCAACTTCTTCCTGGTTTAGTCTTGGGAGGGTGTATTTGTCGAGGAATTTATCCATTTCTTCTAGATTTTCTAGTTTATTTGCATAGAGGTGTTTGTAGTATTCTCTGATGGTAGATTGTATTTCTGTGGGATCGGTGGTGATATCCCCTTTTTCGTTTTTTATTGCATCTATTTGATTCTTCTCTCTTTTCTTCTTTATTAGTCTTGCTAGCGGTCCATCAATTTTGTTGATCTTTTCAAAAAACCAGCTCCTGGATTCATTAATTTTTTGAAGGGTTTTTTGTGTCTCTATTTCCTTCAGTTCTGCTCTGATTTTAGTTATTTCTAGCCTTCTGCTAGCTTTTGAATGTGTTTGCTCTTGCTTTTCTAGTTCTTTTAATTGTGATGTTAGGGTGTCAATTTTGGATCTTTCCTGCTTTCTCTTGTGGGCATTTAGTGCTATAAATTTCCCTCTACACACTGCTTTGAATGTGTCCCAGAGATTCTGGTATGTTGTGTCTTTGTTCTCGTTGGTTTCAAAGAACATCTTTATTTCTGCCTTCATTTCATTATGTACCCAATAGTCATTCAGGAGCAGGTTGTTCAGTTTCCATGTAGTTGAGCGGTTTTGAGTGAGTTTCTTAATCCTGAGTTCTAGTTTGATTGCACTGTGGTCTGAGAGACAGTTTGTTATAATTTCTGTTGTTTTACATTTGCTGAGGAGAGCTTTACTTCCAACTATGTGGTCCATTTTGGAATAGGTGTGGTGTGGTGCTGAAAAAAATGTATATTCTGTTGACTTGGGGTGGAGAGTTCTGTAGATGTCTATTAGGTCTGCTTGGTGCAGAGCTGAGTTCAATTCCTGGATATCCTTGTTAACTTTCTGTCTCGTTGATCTGTCTAATGCTGACAGTGGGGTGTTAAAATCTCCCATTATTATTGTGTGGGAGTTTAAGTCCCTTTGTAGGTCACTGAGGACTTGCTTTATGAATCTGGGTGCTCCTGTGTTGGGTGCATATATATTTAGGATATTTAGCTCTTCTTGTTGAATTGATCCCTTTACCATTATGTAATGGCCTTCTTTGTCTCTTATGATCTTTGTTGGTTTAAAGTCTATTTTATCAGAGACTAGGATTGCAACCCCTGCCTTTTTTTGTTTTCCAGTTGCTTGATAGATCTTCCTCCATCCCTTTATTTTGAGTCTATGTGTGTCTCTGCACGTGAGATGGGTTTCCTGAATACAGCACACTGATGGGTCCTGACTCCTTATCCAGTTTGCCAGTCTGTGTCTTTTGATTGGAGCATTTAGCCCATTTACATTTAACGTTAATATTGTTATGTGTGAATCTGATCCTGTCATTATGATGTTAGTTGGTTATTTTGCTCGTTAGTTGCTATTGTTTCTTCCTAGCCTCGATGGTCTTTACAATTTGGCATGTTTTTGCAGTGGCTGGTACCGGTTGTTCCTTTCCATGTTTAGTGCTTCCTTCAGGAGCTCTTTTAGGGCAGGCCTGGTGGTGACAAAATCACTCAGCGTTTGCTTGTCTGTAAAGTATTTTATTTCTCCTTCACTTATGAAGCTTAGTTTGGCGGGATAGCAAATTCTGGGTTGAAAATTCTTTTCTTTAAGAATGTTGAATATCGGCCCCCACTCTCTTCTGGCTTGTAGAGTTTCTGCTGAGAGATCAGCTGTTAGTCTGATGGGCTTCCCTTTGTGGGTAACCCGACCTTTCTCTCTGGCTGCCCTTAACATTTTTTCCTTCATTTCAACTTTGGTGAATCTGACAATTATGTGTCTTGGAGTTGCCCTTCTCGAGGAGTATCTTTGTGGCGTTCTCTGTATTTCCTGAATCTGAATGCTGGCCTGCCTTGCTAGATTGGGGAAGTTCTCCTGGATAATATCTTGCAGAGTGTTTTCCAACTTGGTTCCATTCTCCCCATCATTTTCAGGTACACCAATCAGACGTAGGTTTGGTCTTTTCACATAGTCCCAAATTTCTCAGAGGCTTTGTTCATTTCTTTTTATTCTTTTTTCTCTAAACTTCCCTTCTCTCTTCATTTCATTCATTTCATCTTCCATCAGCGATACCCTTTCTTCCAGTTGATCGCATCTGCTACTGAGGCTTCTGCAATCTTCGCGTAGTTCTCGACACTTGGCTTTCAGCTCCATCAGCTCCTTTAAGCCCTTCTTTCCATTGGTTATTCTAGTTATCCATTCTTCTAATACTTTTTCAAAGTTTTTAACTTCTTTGCTGTTGTTTTGAATTTCCTCTCGTAGCTCAGAGTAGTTTGATCGTCTGAAGCCTTCTTCTCTCAACTCATCAAGGTCATCCTCCATCCAGCTTTGTTCCGTTGCTGGTGAGGAACTGCGTTCCTTTGGAGGAGGAGAGGTGCTCTTTTTTTTAGAATTTCCAGTTTTTTTGCTCTGTTTTTTCCCCATCTTTGTGGTTTTATCTACTTTTTGTCTTTGATGATGGTGATGTACAGATGGGTTTTTGGTGTGGATGTCCTTTCTGTTTGTTAGTTTTCCTTCTACCAGACAGGACCCTCAGCTGCAGGTCTGTTGGAGTTTACTAGAGGTGCACTCCAGACCCTGTTTGGCTGGGTGTCAGCAGCGGTGGCTGCAGAACAGCGGATTTTCGTGAGACCACAAATTCAGCTGTCTGATAGTTCGTCTGAAAGTTTTGTCTCAGAGGAGTACCCGGTTGAATGAGGTGGCAGTCTGTCCCTACTGGGGGGGTGCCTCCCAGTTAGGCTGCTCAGGGGTGAGGGACTCACTTTAGGAGGCAGTCTGTCCGTTCTCAGATCTCCAGCTGCGTGCTGGGAGAACCACTACTCTCTTCAAAGCTGTCAGTCAGACAGGGACCTTTAAGTCTGTGGAGGTTCTTGCTGAGTTTTTGCTTGTCTGTGCCCTGCCCCCAGAGGTGGAGCCTACAGAGGCAGGCAGGCCTCCTTGAGCTGTGGTGGGCTCCACCCAGTTCGAGCTTCCTGGCTGCTTTGTTTACCTAAGCAAGCCTGGGCAATGGCGGGCGCCCCTCCCCCAGCCTCGCTGCCGCCTTGCAGCTTGATCTCAGACTGCTGTGCTAGCAATCAGCGAGAATCCATGGGCACAGGACCCTCCGAGCCAGGTGCGGGACACAATCTCCTAGTGTGCCGTTTTCCAGGCCCGTTGGAAAAGCGCAGTATTGGGGTGGGACTGACCCGATATTCCAGGTGCTGTCTGTTTCCCCTTTCTTTGACTAGGAAAGGGAACTCCCTGACCCCTTGCGCTTCCCGAGTGAGGCAATGCCTCGCCCTGCTTCGGCTCGCGCACAGTGCGCTTCACCGACTGTCCTGCACCCACTGTTAGGCACTCCCTAGTGAGATGAAACCGGTACCTCAAGCAGAAATGCAGAAATCATCCGTCTTCTGTGTCGCTGGGGCTGGGAGCTGGAGACCGGAGCTGTTCCTATTCGGCCATCTTGGCTCCACCCTCCCATGGTGCACTCTTGTCATACCATATTAGTGAGTACATTTTCATGAG